>NC_080380.1:148324417-148631772 GCF_014773155.1 Arachis stenosperma | reverse complement strand
CATCTTTTAATTTAAGAGATTTTACTTGTTTGCCCAATTGGCAAGCTTCACAAGTAAGACCTTATCAAACTTGATGTTTGGAATCCTCTAACCAATTCTTTTTGACTAGCTTAGAAATTTGGTACATGCTAGCATGTCCCAACTTTCTATGCCAAGCCATTTTTCAGATTCAAGAGAGGTGAAGCATGTTACATTTTGTTCCTTTAAATCCTCAAGAGTTAATCCATACACATTATTGCATCTTTTAGCTTCAATAAAACATCCCCAGTTTTCTCACAGACAACCAAACAACAACTTCTTAAAGATAACATCAAAACCTAAATCACACAATTGACTAACACTAAGTAAGTTATGTTTCAAACCATTACAAGAAGCACATCATTTATACAAGAAGAAAAGTTTTTACCAACTTTCCCAACAGCCACTATTTTTCCTTTGCATCATCACCAAAAGTAACAAGTCCTCCATCATATTCATCAAGCTTTATGAAGAAGGTTGTCTTTCCGGTCATATGCCTAGAGCATCCGCTATCCATGTACCACATATTTCCCTTTTCTTGGACGCTAGGCAGACCTACAAAATAAACTCAAGTGACCTTAGGTATCCAAATTTTCTTGGATCCTTTACGTTAACCATCTCTTATGTCCCAAATCATTGTAATCAAAAAAACTTTGTAAACTTTGTCACCAATCATCTTTCACCAAAGAAGCATTGAACTGGAAAGTGACCACTTCGGTTGCACATTCTACAAAATCTTGGAGTTGTAGTTTTGTTAAAGTGAATTGGGTCTTGATATTACATCATTTGAAGATGAGGCAATATTTTCAAATGTGATTTTTCAGATTTATAAAAACCCACCCAGCTTTATCATAAAGAGGTTTTTGACTTGCCAAAATTTGGTTCAAATTTTCAGAACTTTGAGTGAACTTGGCTAAGTCATCTTTAAGTCTTTTAACCTTTTGTGCAACTCTTCATTTTGCTTAAAAACAGTTCACATATGCAAGAACAGAATGATTACTTTCACAGCTTCTAACTTGGGCTTTTAACAGCTTGTTTTCTTCCACAAGATCACAAGCAGTTTCGGCCTCTCTTAGTTTTTCTTTGAGAAAATCATTTTCAGCTTTAAGAATGAAATTTTGTTGTTCAAGATCTTGGTTCTCATTTAGAAAACATCTTATTTTTTCAGAAAGATGATCTATCATAAGATGAAGGTCTTCAGTGTTGGAGTTTTGAAATGATACCTGATATATCTCATTTGCCATGAGACAGTGCTGTGATTTAGTCTCAGATTCTTCATCATCATCATCTGAGTCATTTTCCAAATCTTCCCATGTGGCCATCAGTCCCTTCTTCTTCACCTTTTTCGGCTTCTCTTCTTTTTTCAACTTGGGACAATCAGATTTGAAATGACCTATTTCCTTGCAATTGAAACAGGTTACCTTGCTAAGATCTTCTTTGTCCTCCTGGAGCTGCTGCCTTTGCTTTTGAGCTTTGCCATTTTCCTGAATTTTTTTGCAAACAACAAACTCATTTTCAGAAGAGTTATCACTGGATTCATTATCCAGAGGGTTAGTCACAGAAGAAAAAGCAATTCCTTTCTTTTTTGAATCTTTTTCAAATAGGAGTTTTCAAAGGCAAGTAGTTTCCTCTCAAATCATCAAGTGTCATAGAATCTAAGTTACTACTCTCAGAAATAATTAAGGCTTTTGTTTCCCACTCTTTTGTGAGACATCTCAACACTCTTCTCACTAGCACAGATTCTGAATGTGTGATTCCAAGAGCATCTAAGCCAACAGTGATAGCATTGAACCGTTCAAACAGTTCATTGATGGACTCTCCTTCCTTCATTGTAACATTTCATATTCCCTGTTCAACATATCTGTCCGAGTCTTCTTTACAATGGTAGTTCCTTCATGAGTGATTTGCAACTTGTCCCAGATTTCCTTTGCCGTTGTGCACCGTGATATCGTCGGTACTCCTCAAAGCTGATAGCACAGTTGAGCAGATTGGTTGCCTTGGCATTCAATTCCACCGTCTTTCTATCTTCTTCGGTCCAGCTTGCTTCAGGTTTAAGAGAGACTACTCCTTGATCACTTGTTGTAGTTGGAAATTTAGGACCCTCCAAGATGATCTTCCAAAGTCTGTAATCCAGGCTTGTACAAATATCTTCATCTCTCCTTCCAATGGTATAATTTTTCCCATTGAAGAGGGAGGTCTGTTGCTTGATTGACCTTCAACCAGATTGTATGATACCACATTTGTGCCACTATTTTCTGCCATGAGGATCTTTACTCCAAGCTGCAAAGCTTGATCTCTTTGAGACCAAGCTCTGATACCAATTGATGGTTTCAGTGGCTAAGAGAAGGGGGGTTGAATCTTAGCCCCCTTTTTCGATGCTGGCACTTGTTGAACTTCGGAGAATACTTTCTGTTTTTGCTCGTCACTTGACACGAGCAACTTTGTTTTGTCTCGTCCCTTGCCACGAGACTTTTTGTTTTGTCTCGTCACTTGGCACGAGATAATTCCTACTTTTGCTCGTGTGTGGTAGAAAACAGAAATGGAGTAGAAAGAGAAAGAACTTGCCCCAGATATATCCTGGTTCGGCTGCTAAGTGCAGTGCAGCCTACATCCAGTCTCCATCACAAACATGATGGAATTTCACTATAATCAATCTGTTACAATTTGTAAAGTGCTAACCCACTTACAAGGGATTCCCACAGAATCATGATACACAACAAAGATGTACAAAGGAACTCTAAGACATCAATGGCTTTCTTTTAATTTTGCACTCTCTGCCTTTTTCCGCTCTATGGCTTTTTCATTACAAACCTCACTTGTTTGCCTTTTACCATGAGACTCAAGACATGACAAAATTAAACAGAAAAATACTAAACAGAATACATTGAAGGAGAAGAGAAATCTGTTAGCTCAGGTAGCTCTGAGAACTCTGTGCTTTGCACTCTCAAATTTTCTCCTTGCTTCAAACAATGGTTGTCCACCCTTATATAGAAGAGAGGAGCCTCCACATATTGAAGCCAAAAACCGAACCAACCTCTTCCTTCAACAAACCGGTTCGGCCACACAGAGAGAGAAGAGATAACCATGCATTAACCAACATGCATTACCTCTAGTCCTTTCTTGATCATCAACCTTCATCAATCCGGGCTCTCCATCCTTGGCTTGCTCTCCAAGATGGATATCTGGCCCTTGATGCCTCATGATGATGATGACTTCATCTGCTTCAAACTCTGCATCCAACCATCACTTCGCCACTCTAGCTACTCCCTGTGGTGGTTGGTCAGATTCGAAGACAAGCCATGCTTCAAGAATCTCCCTTCTGGCTGTATGTTCTTCCATTTTTGAGCATGAAAGGCTCAAGATAGCTTCACCAAATCTAACCACATTTGGTAAGTATCTTAGCCACAGCTCATCTTTCTTTTGGTATGTTTTCTTGCCATCATTTGCTCGATGGTCTTGAAGCATGCAACTCTTTCCTTTTCTTCGTTGAAGAGCTCGGCGTCCATTGTTTCCTGGACAAGGACCGAATAGAGAAGAAAGAGATGAGAGAGAAATAAAGAATCTGAAAGAAAGCAATACAAAGTGGTTGATCAAATTAATTAGGCATAGCTTGCTTTTACTTCCCTATTGAGTGGTGTGTAAGTCATAATAACCATCAATCACATCAGCTGAATTTTTCTCTCTCATGTTCCCCATGCATTAATTAACAATGTAATAGATTTTGAAATCCATCACATGGTTAACACCTTGGTTCCGTTGGAAGCACTTGGCTTTTCATTTTTCCTTTTGTTTCGGACCAAGAATGGAAACATTCATCATTTGTGAGACTTGGGCTTGTAGTGTTGAAATTAAAAGCTGGCCCAATTAGTAAGCATTTGCTTTCCTGATACAATTGTGTAGCGGATCAAGCTTAGGAAGCAAACAAGAAACATTTGTTTGGGCTTGCAACATTAACATTTATTCTGGCCCAATTATAACTAGCTTTTAAACACAAAGCTGAATTAATGATGCAACAGTTGGGCTTTGTTAATTTTCTTTTGTTTCGGCCCAACAAAATCTGCACAACAAAATTATTTTAATCAGCACATTAATCAAAATTAGCTTAATAATTTTGCTGTTAATAATGTTGATCATCATCAATTTGGTTTAGAGTTTTCCAAACTCATCAATCTCCCCCTTGATGACAAACATTATTAAAATTGAAATGGAAAGAAATTAAAAGATTGAGTAAGGAATACTCCCTTTGATTTTAATCTCCCCCTTTCAAAATGTCACAAGGCTCCCCCTTAATATATGCTATTTTACCAAGGGAAGCATAAACCTGTAACATTTAAATCAAGCTTCAAGTAACAATGTTATTTAGCAAATTTTATAATGCTAAATTGCTTGATTTATGAGCAGTTTTAATTGATAATCAAAACTCATTTGATATCATAAACTGATTTACTGCTCAAACTATTTCATACAGCACAAAGCTATCCAAATATTTTCAAAAAATTCTTGTTTAGGACATCAGAGCCAAACAATATGATGAAAAATATTTGAAGAACAAAACAAGGCAGTTTTGATATTTTACACAAATAAAGGAACTGCCAAAAATAAAATTTTAAACTAACAAGTTTATCAATGATGAATCAATCAGCCAGGCATCAAAATAAATCAAACATCATTATAATCCTAATGCCAAAATAGATCATGATAAACAACAACATGCAGTTCAAACAGCAATGTTCATGTTAAAACCAAAAAATATCAACATGCATTCTTTAAACAAGGGTAATCATGAATTTTCAAAACTGAAAATTTCAACCCCTATTTTTCAGCCCCTGTTTCGTTCCAATTTCAATTTTGGAACCTAATTTCCTCCCCCTTTTGTCATCAAAGGGGCACCTGCATAACCATGATAAACATAACAAAATATTCCAGATAAAGTAGCAGAAATGTATCAAAGCATCCTAGGGATTATCCTAAAGCAGTGAGTATCAAGTCATGCTTATACAAAAACAAAAACGATTGAGCCTAATGGAGCCAATATCAATCAGAGAAAAAAATCACTAATTATCAGAAAAAAACCAAAAGTATGTTGTGGCTGAGATAATCACCTAATATGGTTAGATTTGGTGAGGTAATCTCAGATCCTTCATACTCAAAAAGAAGGATGAAGATTCGGCCAGCAAGGTGAGATTCTTGGAGGCATGGCTTGTCTCTGATTCTGCTCAACCACCACAGGAAGTAGCTAGAGTGGCGAAGTGATGGAAGAGGCAGAGATTCGAGCAGATGAAGCCATCATCATCATGAAGCATCAAGGGCCAGAAATCCATCTTGGAGAGGAAGCCAAGGATGGAGCGCTCGGATTGATAAAGAGTGATGACCAAGGAAGGACTAGAGGTATTTGCATGTTGGTTTTTGCATGAGTTACCTCTTCTCTCTCTGTGGCCGAACCGGTTCTGTTTCTTGAAGGAGGAAGAAGTTGGTTTGGGTGTTGGCTTCAAGTGTGGAGGCTTCCCTCTTCTTTAAAAAGAGAGAACAGCCACTGTTTGGAGCAAGGAGTAAGATTAAGAGTGCAAGGCACAGAAGTCTCAGAGCTACCTAAGCTAGCAGTTCTTCTTCTCCTTCAATGTTTTCTGTTTAGTATTTTCTGTTTAATTTTGTCATGTCTTGAGTCTCATGGAAAAAGGCAAACAGTGAGGTTTGTATGAAAAAGCCATAGAGCGGAAAAGGCAGAGAGTGCAAAATTAAAAGAAAAAGCCATAGATGTCTTAGAGTTCCTTTGTACATCTGTGTTGTGTTTCATGATTCTGTGGGAATCCCCTTGTAAGTTGGGTTAGCACTTTACAACTTGTAATTTGGATGATTATAGTGAAATTCCATCATTGTTGTGATGGAGACTGGATGTAGGCTGCACTGCACTTAGCAGCTGAACCAGGATATATCTGGGTGTAATCTTCTCTCTCTCCTACTTCACTTCTGTTTCTACTGTTCAGATGAAAAAATAAAAAATATCTCGTGCCAAGTGACGAGACAAAATAAAAATGTCTCGTGGCTAGGGACGAGCTAAAACAGAAAAGTCTCCTCTAAGTCCAGCAAGTGTATTCAAGCAAAAAAAGGGGGCTAAGATTCAACTCCCCCTTCTCTTAGCCACTGAAACCATCAATAACAAAAAGTTTTAGAATAGAAAAGAATAAGAGAGATTTGAGAAGAATTAAAAGAGAGAGATAATTTATGAAGAAAAAATAAAAAAATTATATAAGGACTAGTTTGACTAATTTTAAAATTTGAGGGATGAAAATGACTTATGTCTGGACTTTCAAGGACTATTTTGACTAATAGAAAAATTTTTTATATGTCAAGTGATACCATGTGTCACTGACCTGTCACGTGGCATGCCACGTGTTACTGACCTGCCACGTGGCGTGTCACGTTATCATGCCACGTGACACTTAACGTGACACGTCATCATCCAATTGACGGAAGGACTAATTTGACTAACAGTTTATCTTCCAAAGACTAATTTGATTAAAAAAATCATTCGGAGACGAAAATGAAGATCGCATGATCTTTTAGGGACGAATTTGAACATTAACACTATAAGTAACACTACTCTATTACTAGTATGTATTTTTTTTCTCTGTTGTCTTTTCATTTATTTATTTTTATGTTGTGAAACTCACTTTTGAGTTGGAACTCACCAACACTAATGACTTTACCTAATCTTCATTTTTACTTCTATTATCAATGTATGTTCTATTAAGTTGTAAAAAAGAAGTATATTTTAATTGTTTTTTTAATAGTATTGTCTGTATGGGCAATTAGTTATCGCCTAATTATACTTTCTAGTTTCCTCACTATTTCAAGTCAAAAAATGAATACTTAATAAAAGGAATTATTAGAGGACTTCTAGAATCAAATAATATATGTGGACTTCACATGCATTATTCTCCAAGTCAATCTCAATCCACAAGAAGAAAGCAGCTTCTTCGTAGCAGCTATCAAATAAATAATGCATAAAGCAGCGACCAAAAAACAAGCACTACTCATAAGTCATATAACTATTGTATCTTTTAATTATACAAACATACATAATGTAAGTGTAAATTACTATTAACTCGTGATTATTATTCCAATTACGATTAAGCGTAGCATTATCGCAAAAACTTCCAAAGACTGTTACCATGGCAGGTTCATCATCAGATCAGGGTGCAACTGCAACACTATCTTCACCTTTCAAGTATGATGTTTTCCTGAGCTTTAGAGGTGACACAAGACTCAAATTCACAGACGCACTCTATCATGCTTTGGTCGACAAAAGAATCGAGACTTTCAGAGATAGCGAGGAGCTGAGAATAGGGGAGGAGATCGAAGGCGCTCTTTTGGAAGCAATTGAAAGATCAAGGATGTCAATTCTTGTACTCTGTGCCAAGTATCCAACTTCCCGGTGGTGCCTTGATGAACTCGTCAAGATCATGCAATGTTCCAACAGCAGAAGTAAGCGACCAGTGTTACCAATATTTTTCTATGTGGAACCAGCAGATCTGAAGTACCAGAGAAAAAGTTATGGAAAAGCCATGACTAATCATAAAAATAAAGGCAGATACAATCACAAGTTGGAATCATGGAAGTCGGCCTTGTTTGCAGTAGGCAATAAAAGTGGACTATGCGTCAATAAGAACATGTGAGTAGTTACTTTACCACCACAACTAACTATCTTTTAAGTTATTCTTTTAATCAGTATTTTATTACATTAATTTTTAAAAAATTAAAACAAACATATGTAATAGATATGATGTTAATTCATTTTCCTAAGAGTCCAATTATGAGCTTTTTTTTTTGTTTTGATTCTTAAGAGACAAAAATTTTGGATACCAGTAGCGGTAAGTGGAAACTCAGGTGCAGTCAATTTCACGTGAAGTTGATAACTGAGAGCCATTAGATGAAAATTTAGTTAAATCAGTCAAATTATTTAACCACTATCAACTATCAACTTCACGTAAAGTTCACTGTACCTGAGTTTTCACCTTTCACCGTAGCGGTAACTTTCATATATTTTCATCAAGATACATAACGGAAATTTGTCTTGTTGGTTGTATGATTCATTTGTCTATTGGTAGTTTATAAATCTATTCTTAATATATAAAAGTAGATAGATACATTTATTCACATTATTTTTAAGACATCTTTTTTCTCCTATTAATACCATGTCAATAATATTGTTTACTTAGCAAAATTTTAGAATCCATCACTTAATTTTTACCAAATCAACTATTATTTTCAAATTAGCAAAAAAAATAAAATATACAAAAAAATATACAATAAAAATATATACAAATTAGGCTACAAAATAACCTGATGAGTTTGGAAAACTCTAAACCAAATTGATGATGATCAAACATTATTAACAGCAAAATTATTAAGCTAATTTTGATTAATGTGCTGATTAAAATAATTTTGTTGTGCAGATTTTGTTGGGCCGAAATAAAAGAAAATTAACAAAGCCCAACTGTTGCATTATTAATTCAGCTTTGTGTTTAAAAGCTAGTTATAATTGGGCCAGAATAAATGTTAATGTTGCAAGCCCAAACAAATGCTTTCTTGTTTGCTTCCTATGCTTGATCCGCTACACAATTATATCAGGAAAGCAAATGCTTATCAAATGGGCCAGCTTTTATTTCAATATTACAAGCCCAAGTCTCACAAAGGATGAATGTTTTCATTCTTGGTCCGAAACAAAAGGAAAAATGAAAGCCAAGTGCTTCCAACGGAACCAAGGTGTTAACCATGTGATGGATTTCAAAATCTATTACATGTTAATTAATGCATGGGGAACATGAGAGAGAAAAATTCAGCTGATGTGATTGATGGTTATTATGACTTACACACCACTCAATAGGGAAGTAAAAGCAAGCTATGCCTAATTAATTTGTTTAACTTCTTTGCATTGCTTTTCTTTTCTTCAGATTCCTTTCATTCTCTCTCATCTCTTTCTTCTTCTCTATTCGGTCCTTGTCCAGGAAATAATGGAACCAATGTTCTTCAACACCGAAAGGAAGAAGTTGCATGCGCCTAAGACCATCAAGCTAATGATGGCAAGAAAACATACCAAAAGAAAGATGAGCTGTGGCTAAGATGCTTACCAAATGTGGTTAGTTTTGGTGAAGCTATCTTGAGCCTTTCATGCTCAAAAATGGAAGAAGAAGATTCGGCCAGCTAGAGGAGATTCTTGAAGCATGGCTTGTCTTCGATTCTGCTCAACCACCACAGGGAGTAGCTAGAGTGGCGAAGTGATGGTTGAAGGCAGGGATTGAAGCAGATGAAGTCATCATCATCATGAGGCATCAAGGGCCAGAAATCCATCTTGGAGAGGAAGCCAAGGATGGAGAGCCCGGATTGATGAAGGTTGATGATCAAGAAAGGACTAGAGGTAATTGCATGTTGGTTAATGCATGGATATCTCTTCTCTCTCTGAGTGGCCGAACCGGTTCTGTGATTGTTGAAGGAGGAAGAAAGTTGGTTCGGTTTTGGCTTCAAGTGTGGAGGCTTTCCTCTTTCTTTAAAAAGGGGGAACAACCACTGTTTGAAGCAAGGAGAAAATTTGAGAGTGCAAGGCACAGAGTTCTCAGAGCTACCTGAGCTAACGGATTTCTCTTCTCCTTCAATGTATTCTGTTTAGTATTTTTCTGTTTAATTTTGTCATGTCTTGAGTCTCATGGAAAAAGGCAAACAAGTGAGGTTTGTATGAAAAAGCCATAGAGCGGAAAAAGGCAGAGAGTGCAAAATTGAAAGAAAAAGCCATAGATGTCTTAGAGGTCCTTTGTACATCTTTGTTGTGTATCATGATTCTGTGGGAATCCCCTTGTAAGTTGGGTTAGCACTTTACAAGTTGTAATCAGATTGATTATAGTGAAATTCCATCATGTTTGTGATGGAGACTGGATGTAGGCTGCACTGCACTTAGCAGCTGAACCAGGATACATCTTGGTGCAATCTTCTTCTCCTTCTACTCCAATTCTGTTTTCAATTACACAGGAGCAAAAAGCCAGAATTATCTCGTGCCAAGTGACGAGACAAAACAAAAAGTCTCGTGGCAAGGGACGAGACAAAACTGAGTTGCTCGTGTCAAGTGACGAGCAAAAACAGAAAAGTCTCTTCTGAAGGTCAGCAAGTAGTAGCTACGAAAAAGGGGGCTAAGATTCAACCCCCCTTCTCTTAGCCACTGAAACCATCAATTGGTATCAGAGCTTGGTCTCAAAGAGATCAAGCTTTGCAGCTTGGAGTAAAGATCCTCATGGCAGAAAACAGTGGCACAAATGTGTTATCATACAATCTGGCTGAAGGTCAATCAAGCAACAGACCTCCCCTCTTCAATGGGAAAAATTATACCTATTGGAAGGAGAGGATGAAGATATTTGTACAAGCCGTGGATTACAGACTTTGGAAGATCATCTTGGAGGGTCCTAAATTTCCAACTACCACAAATGCTCAAGGAGTAGTCTCTCTTAAACCAGAAGCAAGCTGGACCGAGGAAGATAGGAAGACGGTGGAGTTAAATGCCAAGGCAACCAATCTGCTCAACTGTGCTATCAGCTTTGAGGAATACCGACGAGTATCACGATGCACAACGGCAAAGGAAATCTGGGACAAGTTGCAAATCACTCATGAAGGAACTACCATTGTAAAGAAGACACGGACAGATATGTTAAACAGGGAATATGAAATGTTTGCAATGAAGGAAGGAGAGTCCGTTGATGAACTGTTCGAACGGTTCAATATCATCACTGTTGGCTTAGATGCTCTTGGAATCACACATTCAGAATCTGTGCTAGTGAGAAGAGTGTTGAGATGTCTCACAAAAGAGTGGGAAACAAAAGCCTTAATTATTTCTGAGAGTAGTAATTTAGATTCTATGACACTTGATGATTTGAGAGGAAACTTACTTGCCTTTGAAAACTCCTATTTGAAAAAAGATTCAAAAAGAAAGGAATTGCTTTTTCTTCTGTGACTAACCCTCTGGATAATGAATCCAGTGATAACATTAACACCCACAAATGAAGAAGAGTCTATGAGAAACATTAACACCCACAAATGAAGAAGAGTCTCTTTACTTAGAAATGATTATATTAGATGAAAATGTACAAAACAAACATATTTATTATATTTTTAAATTAGATTTACAAAAAAATACTTTAATTATTTTTGCTTTTTATATTATTTTATAATACTTTATATATAATTGTATTTTAATATCGTTAAAATTATACTTTTTTTCAATATGCTATTCATTGTTTCTTTTCTAATAATTTAAAAAAAATGTAGTCAACTTTTTAACTAATTATTAACTATAATTTAATAACACTGCAGGAAACATCTCTTCATGTCATTGTGAAAAGAAATATAATGAATAAATTCAAACATTTGTTATAACTTATAAGAAAGAAAAGTCTATACTATACAAAATTTAAAAATAAAAGATGCAAATGATTTGTATAGACCAAGTAAAAGTACAATGAAAACAAACTTTTTACTCACAACTGTTGTGAAAGAAATTAAAGATTCTATTTTAAACATTTTTCAACATTATTTTAAATTTACATCACTTGAGACATTGTTCTAACAGAGTTGGTCAAAGAAAAATATAAACAGGTCATTTCACTTTATACTATTTCAATTATTCTTATTAAAATAACTTATTCAAAAAAAAATCTATACATTTTTGTTCTTTTTATTGTAGATATCAACTACATGCATATCAAGAAATTAAAGAGAAAGGAAATCATACAAATTCAAGACACATCTTCGAAAAAAGAACATATATGTAAAGATGGAACAAACAACACAATAGAAAGTACTACAACTCAATAATTCATAAAAAACATGCCTTTACAAAAATTTACGACAAAAAAAAGAAAGCAACAACTCTAACAATAACCAATAAAAAAGAAAGAGGACGAGCGCCACATAATAAGACTATGTCCATCAACTAAAACAAATGCAAAAATCAAACCATCAAATAAAAATGTCACTTTATACAACTCCAACATCCAAATCTTTTGTACTACAAATTATTTTACAAAATACCTTTTAAATTTAACTTTAGTTTACCCATATTTAATTTAATTCTACAAAACATAGCCATTTTTAATATTTATTATATACTATCATTCTAGTTTGTATAAAAGAAGAAAAAAATTTAAGATACAAAGAAAATGTGTATGTATGTTGTTTGCAGAGCATGGGGTGAGGCTATTATCAAGATTGTTGAAGAGGTCATGAAAAGAGTTCCTCCCGTGCCTTTGTATATTGACCATCCACTTGGATGTGATTCTGAACTTGAAAAAGTGGCAAAATCACTTCTACAGATTGATTCTTGTGCTACCTGTTTGATGCTGGGAATTCATGGAGATGGTGAAATAAGCCAATTTGTTGCTGAGCTGTATAACAAGATTAGGCCTCACTTTGCAACTGCAAGTTTTCTTTCTAATATCAGTGAGAAAACAAGTGCAAGTGGTGTTGGTCTAGAAGATCTACAAGAAACGCTTCTTTCTGAGATGGGAGAGGAGTTAAAGTCTAAGATCGGAAGCATATTGAAAGGATCCTCTGAAATAATACACAGGCTAGGCCAAAAAAGAGTTCTTCTGGTTTTGGATGATGTTGATAAAATCCAACAACTGAACTCATTAGCACAACGAGAAAATTGGTTTGGTCATGGTAGTAGGATCATTATAACAACAAGACATGAAGGTGTGCTAGATGAGCATCGATTATCTAATGGTGTTGAGATTAAGACGTACCATTTTGTTGCTGGACAGGTTGAGGAAGATGATGTAGAGGAAGGAGATGTAGTGGGCTTTACAAAATACTGGAGCTCTGTAAAAGAGCAGCTGTATGATGCTAACATTAACGTCGCCTCCATCATTGGCATGGGTGGATTGGGCAAGACTACTGTTGCTCGAGAGATCCATAACAATAAAGAGGTCAAGGATTTGTTCCCTACCCGCGGATGGACTCGTGTTTCCAAAGATTACAAGCCAAGGGATGTATTGTTGAGGCTGCTCTACTCCATGATGAAGTCCACATATGCATATCAAAATTTAGAAGTGGAGGATCTAAAGAAGAAAGTGAGCAATTACCTGAAGGGGAAAAAGTACTTGATAGTGCTCGATGATATTTGGAAGCCTGAAGTATGGGACGATCTGAAATCAGCCTTTCCAATTGGAAGCACTGGTAGCAAAATTTTAATAACGAGTCGCGATCAACAGGTGGCAAATTTTACAGGCTCAAGAAGCTACAAACTTCCTCTCCTCGATGTAAAAGAAAGCTGGGAATTGTTTTGCAAGAAGGTGTTTTCGGGTAAAGAGTGTCCTTCTGAGTTGGCGCCTCATGGTAGATCAATTGTTGAAAGTTGTGGAGGTTTACCGCTTGCTATCGTTGTCATGGCAGGGGTGGTTGCCAAGAAGGAGAAGTTGGAAACTGAATGGCGGGAAGTTAAGGAGCGCATCCACTGGCATCTCACCAGGGACATGACCCAAGTCATGGATGTGCTAAAACATAGCTATGACAACTTGTCTGAAGAACTGAAGCCATGCTTTAGATATCTTGGTATCTACCCTGAAGATTTTGAGATTCCTACTAGGGAATTAATCACATTATGGATGGCTGAAGGGTTCATACAACCACAAGAAAGTGGATTACCAAATGCTCCAGAACCAGAAGAAGTTGGTGAGGAATTCTTAAAAGAGCTAGTGGATCGTAACATGGTACATGTGGCAACACGGAGGAGTGATGGGGGTGTGAAAAAATGCCTAATCCATGATATCTTCCGTGACCTCTGCATAATATTGAGCAAAGCTGATAAGTTTTTCGAGGTTTGCACAGGGTCCAATATCCATACTCTAGGCAACCCTCAAAGATTGTCCTTGTTGTGCAGTGAAACTTCTTACATGTCCTCAGTCGAAACTAACCAATCAAGCACTCGTTCCGTGTTCGTCTTTGCTGGAAAGGATTATCCAAATGATTCTTTACAATACTTCCAATCGGTTCAAGTGCTATATTGGAGAGGAGAAGTATGGTTTCGACGTATACCCACTAATTTTCAGGCAATGATCTTCCTAAAGTACTTGCAAATAACTAGAAATGCTAGCTCAAGAAGTGCTCCTCAGTGTATATGGAGCCTTTTGAATTTAGAGACCATGGATACAAGAGGTTGGAGCACGTCTTGCATTCCGGATAAATTTTGGAAGCTCAAGCGACTAAGACATGTGTATATTTTCTCAAGTACTGTGAGTCTACCAACAGAGGAGAATGGAGAGGATAGCAGAAGAAAAACAAGAATGTGGAATCTTCAAACTCTGAGTGGAGTGGATTTGGATACACCAACAGCGTTACTATTCAGGGACGGCAGATTTCCCAACTTGAAAAGGTTGAGTTTATGGTTGGACCCTAAAAGGGAGACACGTCCTTCGTGGCATGAATTATTATTGAGTTTGCAGCATCTAAGCAATCTTCATATGCTGAAACTATACTGCTGTCGTTCAGATCTTTCAATAGATGCAATGATGTTTCCTTTGAATCTTGCAAAGATTACCATCAAAGTGTTTGGTAAGTTGGACTTCAGTTCCATGAAGGCTCTAGGACAGCTTCATAACCTCCAAGTTTTGAAAGTAGAAGACGGTACCATATCAGACCCTGTTGATTGTGCCGCTGGGGATTTCCCTAAACTTGAAGTGTTCAAAATGGTGAAAGTGAAAGTTGAAAGTTGGGTGTTAGCGGAAGGTGCAATGCCTCGCCTTCGTTGTCTGCTCATAAAGGAGTGTCCTAAATTGTGTGAGCTTCCGGAACAACTGTGGTCCTTGACAACCTTGGCAGAAGTCTGTGTCGTTGAACCCTCTGATGAATTGGAAAACAACTTGCAACATGTTGAGGTAAATGATAACTGTGATCTCACAATATCGTATGTGGCAAAATTTAAATGACACTTCATCGTCCATCCCTTTCCATTTCCAATCTCTAGTTTTCGCTTCTAAATTTTGTCAATGCTATCCTTTCGTAGTACACTCTCGTGTAACTTAATGAATTAACAAGTTCATTGTTCCTAATGGATTTGTTTTAGATTCCAAATTAGAGCATTTTGTTGGATTAGATGTATGACATTTAAATGGTATGTGATCCTTTGCCATTTTTCATGCACTTTTCCGCTATCTTTTCCTACATTGCATGATATTTGGATTTTGGGGTTAGCTTATCAATTAGCATGGATCTCCATGTCCACTAGCATATATTTATATGCAATTTTTCATTCCTATCTCCAAGCTCCATAATTTGTTCACTTAAGTACTGTCTTAACCATCATGATCAAAATAATATTTTAATTTATCATTTACATATTAATATTAAGAACAAGTTATTACAAATATCATGTAACCAAACTTATAGACAAATTATGAGAAACTACACAGCTTTCTTATTTATAACTAATGCATTTTCATCGGTTTCAATTATAAAATAAAAGTATTTTGTATAGTTATTGATTTTGATGACTAAATTTAATGTACATCTAGCCAGAGAGGGATCTAGAGAGGGTGAGTAGTGGTCTTGGGCTCTCGACCCACTAACCCTAAAATTTTAAAGAACTATTTTTGTATATGAGATATGTGTTTAAAAAATAAAAAAAAATTAGGGTAAAGTATATTTTTTGTTTCTGAAGTTTGGCAAAAATTTTAAAAATATCCCTAAGTTTTATTTTGTTTCAATTTTGTCCCAGAAATTTTCGATTTGCATCAATATACTCATGACGGTTAATTTTTCAAAAAATTTAAGACCAATTTAACAACAATTTCATAAAAAACAACCCTCAACACAAGCAAATCAAGCATAATTTCATACATTATTGTTAGATTAGTCTTAAATTTTTTGAAAATTTAGCCATCGAGAGTATATTTGATGCAAATCGAAAACTTTTGGGACAAAATTGAAACAAAATAAAACTTAGGGTATTTTTGAAACTGATGGTTTCAGTGGCTAAGAGAAGGGGGGGTTGAATCTTAGCCCCCTTTTTCGATGCTGGCACTTGTTGAACTTCGGAGAATACTTTTCTTTTTGCTCGTCACTTGACACGAGCAACTTTGTTTTGTCTCGTCCCTTGCCACGAGACTTTTTGTTTTGTCTCGTCACTTGGCACGAGATAATTCCTACTTTTGCTCGTGTGTGGTAGAAAACAGAAATGGAGTAGAAAGAGAAAGAACTTGCACCCAGATATATCCTGGTTCGGCTGCTAAGTGCAGTGCAGCCTACATCCAGTCTCCATCACAAACATGATGGAATTTCACTATAATCAATCTGTTACAATTTGTAAAGTGCTAACCCAACTTACAAGGGGATTCCCACAGAATCATGATACACAACAAAGATGTACAAAGGAACTCTAAGACATCAATGGCTTTTCTTTTAATTTTGCACTCTCTGCCTTTTTCCGCTCTATGGCTTTTTCATTACAAACCTCACTTGTTTGCCTTTTACCATGAGACTCAAGACATGACAAAATTAAACAGAAAAATACTAAACAGAATACATTGAAGGAGAAGAGAAATCTGTTAGCTCAGGTAGCTCTGAGAACTCTGTGCTTTGCACTCTCAAATTTTCTCCTTGCTTCAAACAATGGTTGTCCACCCTTATTATAGAAGAGAGGAGCCTCCACATATTGAAGCCAAAAACCGAACCAACCTCTTCCTCCTTCAACAAACCGGTTCGGCCACACAGAGAGAGAAGAGATAACCATGCATTAACCAACATGCAATTACCTCTAGTCCTTTCTTGATCATCAACCTTCATCAATCCGGGCTCTCCATCCTTGGCTTGCTCTCCAAGATGGATATCTGGCCCTTGATGCCTCATGATGATGATGACTTCATCTGCTTCAAACTCTGCATCCAACCATCACTTCGTCACTCTAGCTACTCCCTGTGGTGGTTGGTCAGATTCGAAGACAAGCCATGCTTCAAGAATCTCCCTTCTGGCCGTATGTTCTTCTTCCATTTTTGAGCATGAAAGGCTCAAGATAGCTTCACCAAATCTAACCACATTTGGTAAGTATCTTAGCCACAGCTCATCTTTCTTTTGGTATGTTTTCTTGCCATCATTTGCTCGATGGTCTTGAAGCATGCAACTCTTTCCTTTTCTTCGTTGAAGAGCTCGGCGTCCATTGTTTCCTGGACAAGGACCGAATAGAGAAGAAGAAAGAGATGAGAGAGAAATAAAGAATCTGAAAGAAAAGCAATACAAAGTGGTTGATCAAATTAATTAGGCATAGCTTGCTTTTACTTCCCTATTGAGTGGTGTGTAAGTCATAATAACCATCAATCACATCAGCTGAATTTTTCTCTCTCATGTTCCCCATGCATTAATTAACAATGTAATAGATTTTGAAATCCATCACATGGTTAACACCTTGGTTCCGTTGGAAGCACTTGGCTTTTCATTTTTCCTTTTGTTTCGGACCAAGAATGGAAACATTCATCATTTGTGAGACTTGGGCTTGTAGTGTTGAAATTAAAAGCTGGCCCAATTAGTAAGCATTTGCTTTCCTGATACAATTGTGTAGCGGATCAAGCTTAGGAAGCAAACAAGAAAATATTTGTTTGGGCTTGCAACATTAACATTTATTCTGGCCCAATTATAACTAGCTTTTAAACACAAAGCTGAATTAATGATGCAACAGTTGGGCTTTGTTAATTTTCTTTTGTTTCGGCCCAACAAAATCTGCACAACAAAATTATTTTAATCAGCACATTAATCAAAATTAGCTTAATAATTTTGCTGTTAATAATGTTTGATCATCATCAATTTGGTTTAGAGTTTTCCAAACTCATCAATCTCCCCCTTGATGACAAACATTATTAAAATTGAAATGGAAAGAAATTAAAAGATTGAGTAAGGAATACTCCCTTTGATTTTAATCTCTCCCCCTTTCAAAATGTCACAAGGCTCCCCCTTAATATATGCTATTTTACCAAGGGAAGCATAAACCTGTAACATTTAAATCAAGCTTCAAGTAACAATGTTATTTAGCAAATTTTATAATGCTAAATTGCTTGATTTATGAGCAGTTTTAATTGATAATCAAAACTCATTTGATATCATAAACTGATTTACTGCTCAAACTATTTCATACAGCACAAAGCTATCCAAATATTTTTCAAAAAATTCTTGTTTAGGACATCAGAGCCAAACAATATGATGAAAAATATTTGAAGAACAAAACAAGGCAGTTTTGATATTTTACACAAATAAAGGAACTGCCAAAAATAAAATTTTAAACTAACAAGTTTATCAATGATGAATCAATCAGCCAGGCATCAAAATAAATCAAACATCATTATAATCCTAATGCCAAAATAGACTAATCATGATAAACAACAACATGCAGTTCAAACAGCAATGTTCATGTTAAAACCAAAACAATATCAACATGCATTCTTTAAACAAGGGTAATCATGAATTTTCAAAACTGAAAATTTCAACCCCTATTTTTCAGCCCCTGTTTCGTTCCAATTTCAATTTTGGAACCTAAATTTCCTCCCCCTTTTGTCATCAAAGGGGCACCTGCATAACCATGATAAACATAACAAAATATTCCAGATAAAGTAGCAGAAATGTATCAAAGCATCCTAGGGATTATCCTAAAGCAGTGAGTATCAAGTCATGCTTATACAAAAAACAAAAAAGATTGAGCCTAATGGAGCCAATATCAATCAGAGAAAAAAATCACTAATTATCAGAGAATTGCATGTCCTCTTCTTCAGCGCCTCCTTCACTCTCTTCTCCCAAATCCTTTTGAATATGTTCCAGCATCAAGTTAACCCTTTCTTTGCAGTTTTTCCAAGCTTTCTCATTCTCATAAGCCTGCTTCCGGGCTTCTTTATGAGACCTAAACATCATGTCAGCCATGTTTGAGAATTCTCCCAAGATCTGTTGAAAGGACCTGATGGTTTTGGAAGATTCTGGCCTTCCCTCATGCTCACTGTCCGATTTTCTCCCTTTGGTTTCTTTAGTCACGCCTCCACCACGGATTATAGACACATCATTCTCTACCTTCTCATTCAACAAATCAACTTTAAAGTACTCAAAAATTCCAGTTAAGAACATACCATAAGGCAGATTAGCCTTTCTGGTGCTTCTAACAGAATTCCACATGTGTCTAATCATAATATAACCAAAAGAGATAGGGGTAGAGGTAACCAAAGCAAACAAAATGAGACAGTCAGAAAATGTTACTCGGTTGTGTGAGCCGCTTTGGGGAGTCAGAATATGAGTGATGATGCGATGAAGCAAGGAATTGACCGGTCCAAGCGCTTTGTGAGTTGGAGTGGTTCCATGCAATCCGGAAAGGTTTGTGCAAATGTTCTGAAGAACAGTTTTGTGAGAAATGCCGACTTGTGTGTCCCATTTTTCCACCATGTAAGCTTTCGGTCCTTCATCCTTGAAGCCCAGGGCCGCTCCAATAGTCTCAGCATCAAGGGCTATTTGAACCCTCTTGACATAGGAATGAAGGGTGCCATCGATGAGCCGCATGTTAGCATAAAATTCTCTAACAAGACCTGGGTATACTGGCTTTTTGATAAGGAGCAGAGGTTTCCATTTGAGAAGTTCAAACAGAGAGGGAATGTTGGTGTTCTTGAGATTGTCGAGACTGACAAGATATGTAGTGCATAGATGGCGTTTCTCCATAACCTCTTTATGGAACTCATATGAGGTGCATGAGTTAAACCTGCTCGGATCATAGTGGGAGTGAGACTTGCGAAACTTGTCTCGGAATTCCATGGATTCCAAGTTCGCAGGTTCGGTTGTGTCATTTAGTGCAAACCCTTGATCTTTCTTTGAGTCTTTTCCGGGGGTTGTCTTCTTTGGTGATGAGGGAGGAGGTGAAGGAGTAGGAGAAGTGTGAGATTCTTGCTCTTCTTCTTCAACTGCGGGTTGTTTGTTCTTTCCTCGGCCTGAGCTCTTGTGAGCAATCACCTTTTTTCTCATGGTGGTTGTTTGTTTGGATGGTGGTGAAGGAGAAGATGATGAGGTTGAATGAATGTGGATATGAGTGTGGGTTTGAGGTGTTGATGGTTTCCGAGAAAGAAGAATTCTCTCACTCTTTCTTGGCGCGGTTTTCTTTTTCATAGTAATGGAGAAATGAGAATATGAAAGGGTGTGGTTGATAACCGAGTGGAGTGGGAGAGAAGCAAGGTGGGTGACGCATTAAATGTGGCTTGGAGAGAGAGAATGATGGAAATAATGATCATTAGTGGGCGGTTAATGACTATTATGGGCGGTTATTGCCCAAAAAAATGATTTCCCTTTTAACTTTTGAAATCAAAAACTGAAAAGTGGTTACCTTAAATCAAGGGATTAGATGGAGAGAAGGATTTGATTTGACAAGAACCACTTCCAAGAAGATATTATGACACAAGAAGGAAGATTCTTAAGTACATAGAGAGATAACTAACAAAACTGTTAGGGTAGGGTTATGAAAATTTTGGTGGGGTCCATTAAATTTGAATTCTGCGTTCCCTCCCCCTAGACCACAGCTCTTCCATTGTGCCATTTATTTTTATCTCGTCCAAACCTACGAGCAAAACTGAACAGAGTCACAAATTCACAGATTTTCAATAAAACTCAAATCAAACATTCCCAAACTTTTTCTCAATGAACAGAATCTGTCTTCACAGAGAGGTTTTGTAAAAATATCAGCAATTTGGTCTTCAGATTTTACAAATTGAATATCAATAGTACCCTTTTGCACATGTTCCCTAATGAAATGATATTTTATCTCAATGTGCTTAGTTCTTGAGTGCAGAACTGGATTTTTTGAAATGTTTATAGCACTCATATTATCACAAAATAAGGGTATACTATTGATTTTTAATTTGTAATCTTCCAATTGTGTTTTTAACCAAATTAATTGTGAGCAACAAGCAGATGCGGAAACATATTCGGCTTCAGCAGTGGATAGAGCCACTGTGGCTTGTTTCTTGCTTGACCACATGTTGAGTGAGCTTCCAAGGAAGCAACACATGCCGGAGGTGCTCCTCCTATCCACCCGGTCTCCCGCATAATCTGCATCACAAAACCCTACTGCACAAAAGTCATCAGATTTAGGATACCATAATCCATAATTACAAGTTCCCTTAATGTATCTAATGATGCGTTTAACAGCCGTAAGGTGGGATTCTTTTGGATGTGATTGAAACCTTGAACATACACCCACACTTTGGACTATATCCGGTCTAAAGGAGGTAAGGTACATGAGTGAACCTATCATTCCTCTATACCTTGTTTCGTCCACATCTTGGCCATCATCATCTTTTTCAAGTTTAGTATTGGGATGCATAGGAGTGCCCATTGATTTGGAATTTTCTAGGCCAAACTTTTTGATAAGTTCTTTTGCATACTTTCCTTGGTGAATAAAAGTACCACTAGGAGTTTGCTTAATTTGGAGGCCAAGAAAGAAAGTAAGCTCTCCCATTAAACTCATCTCAAACTCACTAGTCATGAGTTTTCCAAACTCTTCACACAAGGAAACATTGGCCGAACCAAATACAATGTCATCAACATAAACTTGAACAAGAAGAATATCATCATTAGATGCTTTAATAAATAAGGTAGTGTCGGTGGTTCCCCTTTGAAAATGATTTTCCAACAAGAAGGCACTAAGCCTTTCATACCAAGCTCTTGGAGCTTGTCTAAGACCATAAAGAGCCTTAGTTAATTTAAAAACATGATTTGGAAATTCTTTATGTTCAAAACCGGGGGGTTGAGCCACATACACTTCCCTATCAATAAAACCATTAAGGAAAGCACACTTAACATCCATTTGAAACATTTTGAAACCCTTATGGGCAGCATAGGCAAGAAGCAACCTAATTGCTTCCATTCTAGCTACCGGAGCAAAAGACTCATCAAAATCAATACCCTCTTCTTGATCGTAACCTTGGGCCACTAATCTAGCCTTGTTACGAACAACTTGTCCATCCTCACCAAGTTTATTTTTAAACACCCACTTAGTACCCGTTACCTTCTTACCATCCGGATGAGGTACCAATGTCCAAACCTTATTCTTATCAAATTGAGCAAGCTCCTCTTGCATTGCTTTGACCCATGATGGATCCTCAAGAGCTTGTTTGACATTGTTGGGCTCTATTTGTGACAAGAGGGCAAGATTGCTAGGTTCGGTTGGCCTTTTGGTGGATGATCTTGTTGTTACTCCTTGAGAGGGATCACCAATGATGAAGTCATGAGGATAACCCTTCATAGACTTCCATTCTCTAGGCTTTCGAACAGGTGTTGAGCTTTGATGAACTTCTGGTGGTCTCACTGTTTCAGTTTCTCGTCCCTGCTCAGGAGACAAATCAGAAGTTTCTCCTTCAATCTGACGAGACAGAACTGGACTGGCAGATTCTTCATTCTGGACAGTTTTGGGATTTTCTTTGCTTGTTCCAACTCCTTCTCCATCTGAATCATTATCTATCACAGTACTGGGAATTAAGTTAGAATCACAAAAAGTAACATGTATGGATTCCTCTATTATCCTATGCTCTTTGAGATAAACTCTATAAGCCTTGCTTGTAGTGGAATATCCAACAAACATTCCTTCATAGGATTTTGGATCAAATTTTCCAAGGTTTTCTTTATTGTTAAGTACAAAGCATTTGCATCCAAAAACATGAAAGTACTTAAGATTGGGAGGGGTTCCTTTCCATAGCTCATAAGGAGTTTTCTTTAACCCTTTTCTAATGATTGTTCTATTCAAAATATAACATGCTGTGTTCACAGCTTCAGCCCACAAAAATTTAGGAATTTCATTCTCACATAGCATGGCCCTAGTCATTTCTTGAAGGCTTCGATTCCTTCTTTCAACCACCCCATTTTGTTGGGGTGTTCTAGGGCATGAGAAATTATGAGAAATCCCTAAGTCATCACAGAATTTTTCAAAATCTTGATTTTCAAATTCTCTTCCATGATCACTTCTCAAATGGGCAATTTTCAAATCCTTTTCATTTTGAATTTTCTTACAAAGGGTGGAAAAAGCATAAAACGCATCATTCTTATGAGCAAGGAAAAGTACCCAACCAAATCTAGAGTAATCATCAACTATAACAAGACCATAATGTTTACCTCCCAAACTTTGTGTTCTAGTAGGACCAAAAAGATCAATATGTAACATTTCCAATGGCCTTTTGGTTGAGATTCCATCTTTTAATTTAAAAGAGGATTTTACTTGTTTGCCCAATTGGCAAGCTTCACAAGTAAGATCCTTATCAAACTTGATGTTTGGAATTCCTCTAACCAAATTCTTTTTGACTAGCTTAGAAATTTGGTACATGCTAGCATGTCCCAACTTTCTATGCCAAAGCCATTTTTCAGATTCAAGAGAGGTGAAGCATGTTACATTTTGTTCCTTTAAATCCTCAAGAGTTAATCCATACACATTATTGCATCTTTTAGCTTCAAATAAAACATCCCCAGTTTTCTCACAGACAACCAAACAAACAAACTTCTTAAAGATAACATCAAAACCTAAATCACACAATTGACTAACACTAAGTAAGTTATGTTTCAAACCATTTACAAGAAGCACATCATTTATACAAGAAGAAAAGTTTTTACCAACTTTCCCAACAGCCACTATTTTTCCTTTTGCATCATCACCAAAAGTAACAAGTCCTCCATCATATTCATCAAGCTTTATGAAGAAGGTTGTCTTTCCGGTCATATGCCTAGAGCATCCGCTATCCATGTACCACATATTTTCCCTTTTCTTGGACGCTAGGCAGACCTACAAAATAAACTCAAGTGACCTTAGGTATCCAAATTTTCTTGGATCCTTTTACGTTAAACCATCTCTTATGTCCCAAATCATTGTAATCAAAAACAACTTTGTAAACTTTGTCACCAATCATTCTTTCACCAAAGAAGCATTGAACTGGAAAGTGACCACTTCGGTTGCACATTCTACAAAATCTTGGAGTTGTAGTTTTGTTAAAGTGAATTGGGTCTTGATATGTTACATCATTTGAAGATGAGGCAATATTTTCAAAATGTGATTTTTCAGATTTATAAAAACCCAACCCAGCTTTATCATAAAGAGGTTTTTGACTTGCCAAAATTTGGTTCAAATTTTCAGAACTTTGAGTGAACTTGGCTAAGTCATCTTTAAGTCTTTTAACCTCTTTGTGCAACTCTTCATTTTGCTTAAAACAGTTCACATATGCAAGAACAGAATGATTACTTTCACAGCTTCTAACTTGGGCTTTTAACAGCTTGTTTTCTTCCACAAGATCACAAGCAGTTTCGGCCTCTCTTAGTTTTTCTTTGAGAAAATCATTTTCAGCTTTAAGAATGAAATTTTGTTGTTCAAGATCTTGGTTCTCATTTAGAAAACATCTTATTTTTTCAGAAAGATGATCTATCATAAGATGAAGGTCTTCAGTGTTGGAGTTTTGAAATGATACCTGATCTATCTCATTTGCCATGAGACAGTGCTGTGATTTAGTCTCAGATTCTTCATCATCATCATCTGAGTCATTTTCCAAATCTTCCCATGTGGCCATCAGTCCCTTCTTCTTCACCTTTTTCGGCTTCTCTTCTTTTTTCAACTTGGGACAATCAGATTTGAAATGACCTATTTCCTTGCAATTGAAACAGGTTACCTTGCTAAGATCTTTCTTTGTCCTCCTGGAGCTGCTGCCTTTGCTTTTGAGCTTTGCCATTTTCCTGAATTTTTTTGCAAACAACACAAACTCATTTTCAGAAGAGTTATCACTGGATTCATTATCCAGAGGGTTAGTCACAGAAGAAAAAGCAATTCCTTTCTTTTTTGAATCTTTTTTCAAATAGGAGTTTTCAAAGGCAAGTAAGTTTCCTCTCAAATCATCAAGTGTCATAGAATCTAAGTTACTACTCTCAGAAATAATTAAGGCTTTTGTTTCCCACTCTTTTGTGAGACATCTCAACACTCTTCTCACTAGCACAGATTCTGAATGTGTGATTCCAAGAGCATCTAAGCCAACAGTGATAGCATTGAACCGTTCAAACAGTTCATTGATGGACTCTCCTTCCTTCATTGTAAACATTTCATATTCCCTGTTCAACATATCTGTCCGAGTCTTCTTTACAATGGTAGTTCCTTCATGAGTGATTTGCAACTTGTCCCAGATTTCCTTTGCCGTTGTGCACCGTGATACTCGTCGGTACTCCTCAAAGCTGATAGCACAGTTGAGCAGATTGGTTGCCTTGGCATTCAATTCCACCGTCTTTCTATCTTCTTCGGTCCAGCTTGCTTCAGGTTTAAGAGAGACTACTCCTTGATCACTTGTTGTAGTTGGAAATTTAGGACCCTCCAAGATGATCTTCCAAAGTCTGTAATCCACGGCTTGTACAAATATCTTCATCCTCTCCTTCCAATAGGTATAATTTTTCCCATTGAAGAGGGGAGGTCTGTTGCTTGATTGACCTTCAACCAGATTGTATGATACCACATTTGTGCCACTATTTTCTGCCATGAGGATCTTTACTCCAAGCTGCAAAGCTTGATCTCTTTGAGACCAAGCTCTGATACCAATTGATGGTTTCAGTGGCTAAGAGAAGGGGGGGTTGAATCTTAGCCCCCTTTTTCGATGCTGGCACTTGTTGAACTTCGGAGAATACTTTTCTGTTTTTGCTCGTCACTTGACACGAGCAACTTTGTTTTGTCTCGTCCCTTGCCACGAGACTTTTTGTTTTGTCTCGTCACTTGGCACGAGATAATTCCTACTTTTGCTCGTGTGTGGTAGAAAACAGAAATGGAGTAGAAAGAGAAAGAACTTGCACCCAGATATATCCTGGTTCGGCTGCTAAGTGCAGTGCAGCCTACATCCAGTCTCCATCACAAACATGATGGAATTTCACTATAATCAATCTGTTACAATTTGTAAAGTGCTAACCCAACTTACAAGGGGATTCCCACAGAATCATGATACACAACAAAGATGTACAAAGGAACTCTAAGACATCAATGGCTTTTCTTTTAATTTTGCACTCTCTGCCTTTTTCCGCTCTATGGCTTTTTCATTACAAACCTCACTTGTTTGCCTTTTACCATGAGACTCAAGACATGACAAAATTAAACAGAAAAATACTAAACAGAATACATTGAAGGAGAAGAGAAATCTGTTAGCTCAGGTAGCTCTGAGAACTCTGTGCTTTGCACTCTCAAATTTTCTCCTTGCTTCAAACAATGGTTGTCCACCCTTATTATAGAAGAGAGGAGCCTCCACATATTGAAGCCAAAAACCGAACCAACCTCTTCCTCCTTCAACAAACCGGTTCGGCCACACAGAGAGAGAAGAGATAACCATGCATTAACCAACATGCAATTACCTCTAGTCCTTTCTTGATCATCAACCTTCATCAATCCGGGCTCTCCATCCTTGGCTTGCTCTCCAAGATGGATATCTGGCCCTTGATGCCTCATGATGATGATGACTTCATCTGCTTCAAACTCTGCATCCAACCATCACTTCGCCACTCTAGCTACTCCCTGTGGTGGTTGGTCAGATTCGAAGACAAGCCATGCTTCAAGAATCTCCCTTCTGGCTGTATGTTCTTCTTCCATTTTTGAGCATGAAAGGCTCAAGATAGCTTCACCAAATCTAACCACATTTGGTAAGTATCTTAGCCACAGCTCATCTTTCTTTTGGTATGTTTTCTTGCCATCATTTGCTCGATGGTCTTGAAGCATGCAACTCTTTCCTTTTCTTCGTTGAAGAGCTCGGCGTCCATTGTTTCCTGGACAAGGACCGAATAGAGAAGAAGAAAGAGATGAGAGAGAAATAAAGAATCTGAAAGAAAAGCAATACAAAGTGGTTGATCAAATTAATTAGGCATAGCTTGCTTTTACTTCCCTATTGAGTGGTGTGTAAGTCATAATAACCATCAATCACATCAGCTGAATTTTTCTCTCTCATGTTCCCCATGCATTAATTAACAATGTAATAGATTTTGAAATCCATCACATGGTTAACACCTTGGTTCCGTTGGAAGCACTTGGCTTTTCATTTTTCCTTTTGTTTCGGACCAAGAATGGAAACATTCATCATTTGTGAGACTTGGGCTTGTAGTGTTGAAATTAAAAGCTGGCCCAATTAGTAAGCATTTGCTTTCCTGATACAATTGTGTAGCGGATCAAGCTTAGGAAGCAAACAAGAAAACATTTGTTTGGGCTTGCAACATTAACATTTATTCTGGCCCAATTATAACTAGCTTTTAAACACAAAGCTGAATTAATGATGCAACAGTTGGGCTTTGTTAATTTTCTTTTGTTTCGGCCCAACAAAATCTGCACAACAAAATTATTTTAATCAGCACATTAATCAAAATTAGCTTAATAATTTTGCTGTTAATAATGTTTGATCATCATCAATTTGGTTTAGAGTTTTCCAAACTCATCAATCTCCCCCTTGATGACAAACATTATTAAAATTGAAATGGAAAGAAATTAAAAGATTGAGTAAGGAATACTCCCTTTGATTTTAATCTCTCCCCCTTTCAAAATGTCACAAGGCTCCCCCTTAATATATGCTATTTTACCAAGGGAAGCATAAACCTGTAACATTTAAATCAAGCTTCAAGTAACAATGTTATTTAGCAAATTTTATAATGCTAAATTGCTTGATTTATGAGCAGTTTTAATTGATAATCAAAACTCATTTGATATCATAAACTGATTTACTGCTCAAACTATTTCATACAGCACAAAGCTATCCAAATATTTTTCAAAAAATTCTTGTTTAGGACATCAGAGCCAAACAATATGATGAAAAATATTTGAAGAACAAAACAAGGCAGTTTTGATATTTTACACAAATAAAGGAACTGCCAAAAATAAAATTTTAAACTAACAAGTTTATCAATGATGAATCAATCAGCCAGGCATCAAAATAAATCAAACATCATTATAATCCTAATGCCAAAATAGACTAATCATGATAAACAACAACATGCAGTTCAAACAGCAATGTTCATGTTAAAACCAAAACAATATCAACATGCATTCTTTAAACAAGGGTAATCATGAATTTTCAAAACTGAAAATTTCAACCCCTATTTTTCAGCCCCTGTTTCGTTCCAATTTCAATTTTGGAACCTAAATTTCCTCCCCCTTTTGTCATCAAAGGGGCACCTGCATAACCATGATAAACATAACAAAATATTCCAGATAAAGTAGCAGAAATGTATCAAAGCATCCTAGGGATTATCCTAAAGCAGTGAGTATCAAGTCATGCTTATACAAAAAACAAAAACGATTGAGCCTAATGGAGCCAATATCAATCAGAGAAAAAAATCACTAATTATCAGAAAAAAAACCAAAAGTATGTTGTGGCTGAGATAATCACCTAATATGGTTAGATTTGGTGAGGTAATCTCAGATCCTTCATACTCAAAAAGAAGGATGAAGATTCGGCCAGCAAGGTGAGATTCTTGGAGGCATGGCTTGTCTCTGATTCTGCTCAACCACCACAGGAAGTAGCTAGAGTGGCGAAGTGATGGAAGAGGCAGAGATTCGAGCAGATGAAGCCATCATCATCATGAAGCATCAAGGGCCAGAAATCCATCTTGGAGAGGAAGCCAAGGATGGAGCGCTCGGATTGATAAAGAGTGATGACCAAGGAAGGACTAGAGGTATTTGCATGTTGGTTTTTGCATGAGTTACCTCTTCTCTCTCTGTGGCCGAACCGGTTCTGTTTCTTGAAGGAGGAAGAAGTTGGTTTGGGTGTTGGCTTCAAGTGTGGAGGCTTCCCTCTTCTTTAAAAAGAGAGAACAGCCACTGTTTGGAGCAAGGAGTAAGATTTAAGAGTGCAAGGCACAGAAGTCTCAGAGCTACCTAAGCTAGCAGTTCTTCTTCTCCTTCAATGTTTTCTGTTTAGTATTTTTCTGTTTAATTTTGTCATGTCTTGAGTCTCATGGAAAAAGGCAAACAGTGAGGTTTGTATGAAAAAGCCATAGAGCGGAAAAAGGCAGAGAGTGCAAAATTAAAAGAAAAAGCCATAGATGTCTTAGAGTTCCTTTGTACATCTGTGTTGTGTTTCATGATTCTGTGGGAATCCCCTTGTAAGTTGGGTTAGCACTTTACAACTTGTAATTTGGATGATTATAGTGAAATTCCATCATTGTTGTGATGGAGACTGGATGTAGGCTGCACTGCACTTAGCAGCTGAACCAGGATATATCTGGGTGTAATCTTCTCTCTCTCCTACTTCACTTCTGTTTCTACTGTTCAGATGAAAAAATAAAAAATATCTCGTGCCAAGTGACGAGACAAAATAAAAATGTCTCGTGGCTAGGGACGAGCTAAAACAGAAAAGTCTCCTCTAAGTCCAGCAAGTGTATTCAAGCAAAAAAAGGGGGCTAAGATTCAACTCCCCCTTCTCTTAGCCACTGAAACCATCAATAACAAAAAAAGTTTTAGAATAGAAAAGAATAAGAGAGATTTTGAGAAGAATTAAAAGAGAGAGATAATTTTATGAAGAAAAAATAAAAAAATTATATAAGGACTAGTTTGACTAATTTTTAAAATTTGAGGGATGAAAATGACTTATGTCTGGACTTTCAAGGACTATTTTGACTAATAGAAAAATTTTTTATATGTCAAGTGATACCATGTGTCACTGACCTGTCACGTGGCATGCCACGTGTTACTGACCTGCCACGTGGCGTGTCACGTTATCATGCCACGTGACACTTAACGTGACACGTCATCATCCAATTGACGGAAGGACTAATTTGACTAACAGTTTATCTTCCAAAGACTAATTTGATTAAAAAAATCATTCGGAGACGAAAATGAAGATCGCATGATCTTTTAGGGACGAATTTGAACATTAACACTATAAGTAACACTACTCTATTACTAGTATGTATTTTTTTTTCTCTGTTTGTCTTTTCATTTATTTATTTTTATGTTGTGAAACTCACTTTTGAGTTGGAACTCACCAACACTAATGACTTTACCTAATCTTCATTTTTACTTCTATTATCAATGTATGTTCTATTAAGTTGTAAAAAAGAAGTATATTTTAATTGTTTTTTTAATAGTATTGTCTGTATGGGCAATTAGTTATCGCCTAATTATACTTTCTAGTTTCCTCACTATTTCAAGTCAAAAAATGAATACTTAATAAAAGGAATTATTAGAGGACTTCTAGAATCAAATAATATATGTGGACTTCACATGCATTATTCTCCAAGTCAATCTCAATCCACAAGAAGAAAGCAGCTTCTTCGTAGCAGCTATCAAATAAATAATGCATAAAGCAGCGACCAAAAAACAAGCACTACTCATAAGTCATATAACTATTGTATCTTTTAATTATACAAACATACATAATGTAAGTGTAAATTACTATTAACTCGTGATTATTATTCCAATTACGATTAAGCGTAGCATTATCGCAAAAACTTCCAAAGACTGTTACCATGGCAGGTTCATCATCAGATCAGGGTGCAACTGCAACACTATCTTCACCTTTCAAGTATGATGTTTTCCTGAGCTTTAGAGGTGACACAAGACTCAAATTCACAGACGCACTCTATCATGCTTTGGTCGACAAAAGAATCGAGACTTTCAGAGATAGCGAGGAGCTGAGAATAGGGGAGGAGATCGAAGGCGCTCTTTTGGAAGCAATTGAAAGATCAAGGATGTCAATTCTTGTACTCTGTGCCAAGTATCCAACTTCCCGGTGGTGCCTTGATGAACTCGTCAAGATCATGCAATGTTCCAACAGCAGAAGTAAGCGACCAGTGTTACCAATATTTTTCTATGTGGAACCAGCAGATCTGAAGTACCAGAGAAAAAGTTATGGAAAAGCCATGACTAATCATAAAAATAAAGGCAGATACAATCACAAGTTGGAATCATGGAAGTCGGCCTTGTTTGCAGTAGGCAATAAAAGTGGACTATGCGTCAATAAGAACATGTGAGTAGTTACTTTACCACCACAACTAACTATCTTTTAAGTTATTCTTTTAATCAGTATTTTATTACATTAATTTTTAAAAAATTAAAACAAACATATGTAATAGATATGATGTTAATTCATTTTCCTAAGAGTCCAATTATGAGCTTTTTTTTTTTGTTTTGATTCTTAAGAGACAAAAATTTTGGATACCAGTAGCGGTAAGTGGAAACTCAGGTGCAGTCAATTTCACGTGAAGTTGATAACTGAGAGCCATTAGATGAAAATTTAGTTAAATCAGTCAAATTATTTAACCACTATCAACTATCAACTTCACGTAAAGTTCACTGTACCTGAGTTTTCACCTTTCACCGTAGCGGTAACTTTCATATATTTTCATCAAGATACATAACGGAAATTTGTCTTGTTGGTTGTATGATTCATTTGTCTATTGGTAGTTTATAAATCTATTCTTAATATATAAAAGTAGATAGATACATTTATTCACATTATTTTTAAGACATCTTTTTTCTCCTATTAATACCATGTCAATAATATTGTTTACTTAGCAAAATTTTAGAATCCATCACTTAATTTTTACCAAATCAACTATTATTTTCAAATTAGCAAAAAAAATAAAATATACAAAAAAATATACAATAAAAATATATACAAATTAGGCTACAAAATAACCTGATGAGTTTGGAAAACTCTAAACCAAATTGATGATGATCAAACATTATTAACAGCAAAATTATTAAGCTAATTTTGATTAATGTGCTGATTAAAATAATTTTGTTGTGCAGATTTTGTTGGGCCGAAATAAAAGAAAATTAACAAAGCCCAACTGTTGCATTATTAATTCAGCTTTGTGTTTAAAAGCTAGTTATAATTGGGCCAGAATAAATGTTAATGTTGCAAGCCCAAACAAATGCTTTCTTGTTTGCTTCCTATGCTTGATCCGCTACACAATTATATCAGGAAAGCAAATGCTTATCAAATGGGCCAGCTTTTATTTCAATATTACAAGCCCAAGTCTCACAAAGGATGAATGTTTTCATTCTTGGTCCGAAACAAAAGGAAAAATGAAAGCCAAGTGCTTCCAACGGAACCAAGGTGTTAACCATGTGATGGATTTCAAAATCTATTACATTGTTAATTAATGCATGGGGAACATGAGAGAGAAAAATTCAGCTGATGTGATTGATGGTTATTATGACTTACACACCACTCAATAGGGAAGTAAAAGCAAGCTATGCCTAATTAATTTGTTTAACTTCTTTGCATTGCTTTTCTTTTCTTCAGATTCCTTTCATTCTCTCTCATCTCTTTCTTCTTCTCTATTCGGTCCTTGTCCAGGAAATAATGGAACCAATGTTCTTCAACACCGAAAGGAAGAAGTTGCATGCGCCTAAGACCATCAAGCTAATGATGGCAAGAAAACATACCAAAAGAAAGATGAGCTGTGGCTAAGATGCTTACCAAATGTGGTTAGTTTTGGTGAAGCTATCTTGAGCCTTTCATGCTCAAAAATGGAAGAAGAAGATTCGGCCAGCTAGAGGAGATTCTTGAAGCATGGCTTGTCTTCGATTCTGCTCAACCACCACAGGGAGTAGCTAGAGTGGCGAAGTGATGGTTGAAGGCAGGGATTGAAGCAGATGAAGTCATCATCATCATGAGGCATCAAGGGCCAGAAATCCATCTTGGAGAGGAAGCCAAGGATGGAGAGCCCGGATTGATGAAGGTTGATGATCAAGAAAGGACTAGAGGTAATTGCATGTTGGTTAATGCATGGATATCTCTTCTCTCTCTGAGTGGCCGAACCGGTTCTGTGATTGTTGAAGGAGGAAGAAAGTTGGTTCGGTTTTGGCTTCAAGTGTGGAGGCTTTCCTCTTTCTTTAAAAAGGGGGAACAACCACTGTTTGAAGCAAGGAGAAAATTTGAGAGTGCAAGGCACAGAGTTCTCAGAGCTACCTGAGCTAACGGATTTCTCTTCTCCTTCAATGTATTCTGTTTAGTATTTTTCTGTTTAATTTTGTCATGTCTTGAGTCTCATGGAAAAAGGCAAACAAGTGAGGTTTGTATGAAAAAGCCATAGAGCGGAAAAAGGCAGAGAGTGCAAAATTGAAAGAAAAAGCCATAGATGTCTTAGAGGTCCTTTGTACATCTTTGTTGTGTATCATGATTCTGTGGGAATCCCCTTGTAAGTTGGGTTAGCACTTTACAAGTTGTAATCAGATTGATTATAGTGAAATTCCATCATGTTTGTGATGGAGACTGGATGTAGGCTGCACTGCACTTAGCAGCTGAACCAGGATACATCTTGGTGCAATCTTCTTCTCCTTCTACTCCAATTCTGTTTTCAATTACACAGGAGCAAAAAGCCAGAATTATCTCGTGCCAAGTGACGAGACAAAACAAAAAGTCTCGTGGCAAGGGACGAGACAAAACTGAGTTGCTCGTGTCAAGTGACGAGCAAAAACAGAAAAGTCTCTTCTGAAGGTCAGCAAGTAGTAGCTACGAAAAAGGGGGCTAAGATTCAACCCCCCTTCTCTTAGCCACTGAAACCATCAATTGGTATCAGAGCTTGGTCTCAAAGAGATCAAGCTTTGCAGCTTGGAGTAAAGATCCTCATGGCAGAAAACAGTGGCACAAATGTGTTATCATACAATCTGGCTGAAGGTCAATCAAGCAACAGACCTCCCCTCTTCAATGGGAAAAATTATACCTATTGGAAGGAGAGGATGAAGATATTTGTACAAGCCGTGGATTACAGACTTTGGAAGATCATCTTGGAGGGTCCTAAATTTCCAACTACCACAAATGCTCAAGGAGTAGTCTCTCTTAAACCAGAAGCAAGCTGGACCGAGGAAGATAGGAAGACGGTGGAGTTAAATGCCAAGGCAACCAATCTGCTCAACTGTGCTATCAGCTTTGAGGAATACCGACGAGTATCACGATGCACAACGGCAAAGGAAATCTGGGACAAGTTGCAAATCACTCATGAAGGAACTACCATTGTAAAGAAGACACGGACAGATATGTTAAACAGGGAATATGAAATGTTTGCAATGAAGGAAGGAGAGTCCGTTGATGAACTGTTCGAACGGTTCAATATCATCACTGTTGGCTTAGATGCTCTTGGAATCACACATTCAGAATCTGTGCTAGTGAGAAGAGTGTTGAGATGTCTCACAAAAGAGTGGGAAACAAAAGCCTTAATTATTTCTGAGAGTAGTAATTTAGATTCTATGACACTTGATGATTTGAGAGGAAACTTACTTGCCTTTGAAAACTCCTATTTGAAAAAAGATTCAAAAAAGAAAGGAATTGCTTTTTCTTCTGTGACTAACCCTCTGGATAATGAATCCAGTGATAACATTAACACCCACAAATGAAGAAGAGTCTATGAGAAACATTAACACCCACAAATGAAGAAGAGTCTCTTTACTTAGAAATGATTATATTAGATGAAAATGTACAAAACAAACATATTTATTATATTTTTAAATTAGATTTACAAAAAAATACTTTAATTATTTTTGCTTTTTATATTATTTTATAATACTTTATATATAATTGTATTTTAATATCGTTAAAATTATACTTTTTTTCAATATGCTATTCATTGTTTCTTTTCTAATAATTTAAAAAAAATGTAGTCAACTTTTTTAACTAATTATTAACTATAATTTAATAACACTGCAGGAAACATCTCTTCATGTCATTGTGAAAAGAAATATAATGAATAAATTCAAACATTTGTTATAACTTATAAGAAAGAAAAGTCTATACTATACAAAATTTAAAAATAAAAGATGCAAATGATTTGTATAGACCAAGTAAAAGTACAATGAAAACAAACTTTTTACTCACAACTGTTGTGAAAGAAATTAAAGATTCTATTTTAAACATTTTTCAACATTATTTTAAATTTACATCACTTGAGACATTGTTCTAACAGAGTTGGTCAAAGAAAAATATAAACAGGTCATTTCACTTTATACTATTTCAATTATTCTTATTAAAATAACTTATTCAAAAAAAAATCTATACATTTTTGTTCTTTTTATTGTAGATATCAACTACATGCATATCAAGAAATTAAAGAGAAAGGAAATCATACAAATTCAAGACACATCTTCGAAAAAAGAACATATATGTAAAGATGGAACAAACAACACAATAGAAAGTACTACAACTCAATAATTCATAAAAAACATGCCTTTACAAAAATTTACGACAAAAAAAAGAAAGCAACAACTCTAACAATAACCAATAAAAAAGAAAGAGGACGAGCGCCACATAATAAGACTATGTCCATCAACTAAAACAAATGCAAAAATCAAACCATCAAATAAAAATGTCACTTTATACAACTCCAACATCCAAATCTTTTGTACTACAAATTATTTTACAAAATACCTTTTAAATTTAACTTTAGTTTACCCATATTTAATTTAATTCTACAAAACATAGCCATTTTTAATATTTATTATATACTATCATTCTAGTTTGTATAAAAGAAGAAAAAAATTTAAGATACAAAGAAAATGTGTATGTATGTTGTTTGCAGAGCATGGGGTGAGGCTATTATCAAGATTGTTGAAGAGGTCATGAAAAGAGTTCCTCCCGTGCCTTTGTATATTGACCATCCACTTGGATGTGATTCTGAACTTGAAAAAGTGGCAAAATCACTTCTACAGATTGATTCTTGTGCTACCTGTTTGATGCTGGGAATTCATGGAGATGGTGAAATAAGCCAATTTGTTGCTGAGCTGTATAACAAGATTAGGCCTCACTTTGCAACTGCAAGTTTTCTTTCTAATATCAGTGAGAAAACAAGTGCAAGTGGTGTTGGTCTAGAAGATCTACAAGAAACGCTTCTTTCTGAGATGGGAGAGGAGTTAAAGTCTAAGATCGGAAGCATATTGAAAGGATCCTCTGAAATAATACACAGGCTAGGCCAAAAAAGAGTTCTTCTGGTTTTGGATGATGTTGATAAAATCCAACAACTGAACTCATTAGCACAACGAGAAAATTGGTTTGGTCATGGTAGTAGGATCATTATAACAACAAGACATGAAGGTGTGCTAGATGAGCATCGATTATCTAATGGTGTTGAGATTAAGACGTACCATTTTGTTGCTGGACAGGTTGAGGAAGATGATGTAGAGGAAGGAGATGTAGTGGGCTTTACAAAATACTGGAGCTCTGTAAAAGAGCAGCTGTATGATGCTAACATTAACGTCGCCTCCATCATTGGCATGGGTGGATTGGGCAAGACTACTGTTGCTCGAGAGATCCATAACAATAAAGAGGTCAAGGATTTGTTCCCTACCCGCGGATGGACTCGTGTTTCCAAAGATTACAAGCCAAGGGATGTATTGTTGAGGCTGCTCTACTCCATGATGAAGTCCACATATGCATATCAAAATTTAGAAGTGGAGGATCTAAAGAAGAAAGTGAGCAATTACCTGAAGGGGAAAAAGTACTTGATAGTGCTCGATGATATTTGGAAGCCTGAAGTATGGGACGATCTGAAATCAGCCTTTCCAATTGGAAGCACTGGTAGCAAAATTTTAATAACGAGTCGCGATCAACAGGTGGCAAATTTTACAGGCTCAAGAAGCTACAAACTTCCTCTCCTCGATGTAAAAGAAAGCTGGGAATTGTTTTGCAAGAAGGTGTTTTCGGGTAAAGAGTGTCCTTCTGAGTTGGCGCCTCATGGTAGATCAATTGTTGAAAGTTGTGGAGGTTTACCGCTTGCTATCGTTGTCATGGCAGGGGTGGTTGCCAAGAAGGAGAAGTTGGAAACTGAATGGCGGGAAGTTAAGGAGCGCATCCACTGGCATCTCACCAGGGACATGACCCAAGTCATGGATGTGCTAAAACATAGCTATGACAACTTGTCTGAAGAACTGAAGCCATGCTTTAGATATCTTGGTATCTACCCTGAAGATTTTGAGATTCCTACTAGGGAATTAATCACATTATGGATGGCTGAAGGGTTCATACAACCACAAGAAAGTGGATTACCAAATGCTCCAGAACCAGAAGAAGTTGGTGAGGAATTCTTAAAAGAGCTAGTGGATCGTAACATGGTACATGTGGCAACACGGAGGAGTGATGGGGGTGTGAAAAAATGCCTAATCCATGATATCTTCCGTGACCTCTGCATAATATTGAGCAAAGCTGATAAGTTTTTCGAGGTTTGCACAGGGTCCAATATCCATACTCTAGGCAACCCTCAAAGATTGTCCTTGTTGTGCAGTGAAACTTCTTACATGTCCTCAGTCGAAACTAACCAATCAAGCACTCGTTCCGTGTTCGTCTTTGCTGGAAAGGATTATCCAAATGATTCTTTACAATACTTCCAATCGGTTCAAGTGCTATATTGGAGAGGAGAAGTATGGTTTCGACGTATACCCACTAATTTTCAGGCAATGATCTTCCTAAAGTACTTGCAAATAACTAGAAATGCTAGCTCAAGAAGTGCTCCTCAGTGTATATGGAGCCTTTTGAATTTAGAGACCATGGATACAAGAGGTTGGAGCACGTCTTGCATTCCGGATAAATTTTGGAAGCTCAAGCGACTAAGACATGTGTATATTTTCTCAAGTACTGTGAGTCTACCAACAGAGGAGAATGGAGAGGATAGCAGAAGAAAAACAAGAATGTGGAATCTTCAAACTCTGAGTGGAGTGGATTTGGATACACCAACAGCGTTACTATTCAGGGACGGCAGATTTCCCAACTTGAAAAGGTTGAGTTTATGGTTGGACCCTAAAAGGGAGACACGTCCTTCGTGGCATGAATTATTATTGAGTTTGCAGCATCTAAGCAATCTTCATATGCTGAAACTATACTGCTGTCGTTCAGATCTTTCAATAGATGCAATGATGTTTCCTTTGAATCTTGCAAAGATTACCATCAAAGTGTTTGGTAAGTTGGACTTCAGTTCCATGAAGGCTCTAGGACAGCTTCATAACCTCCAAGTTTTGAAAGTAGAAGACGGTACCATATCAGACCCTGTTGATTGTGCCGCTGGGGATTTCCCTAAACTTGAAGTGTTCAAAATGGTGAAAGTGAAAGTTGAAAGTTGGGTGTTAGCGGAAGGTGCAATGCCTCGCCTTCGTTGTCTGCTCATAAAGGAGTGTCCTAAATTGTGTGAGCTTCCGGAACAACTGTGGTCCTTGACAACCTTGGCAGAAGTCTGTGTCGTTGAACCCTCTGATGAATTGGAAAACAACTTGCAACATGTTGAGGTAAATGATAACTGTGATCTCACAATATCGTATGTGGCAAAATTTAAATGACACTTCATCGTCCATCCCTTTCCATTTCCAATCTCTAGTTTTCGCTTCTAAATTTTGTCAATGCTATCCTTTCGTAGTACACTCTCGTGTAACTTAATGAATTAACAAGTTCATTGTTCCTAATGGATTTGTTTTAGATTCCAAATTAGAGCATTTTGTTGGATTAGATGTATGACATTTAAATGGTATGTGATCCTTTGCCATTTTTCATGCACTTTTCCGCTATCTTTTCCTACATTGCATGATATTTGGATTTTGGGGTTAGCTTATCAATTAGCATGGATCTCCATGTCCACTAGCATATATTTATATGCAATTTTTCATTCCTATCTCCAAGCTCCATAATTTGTTCACTTAAGTACTGTCTTAACCATCATGATCAAAATAATATTTTAATTTATCATTTACATATTAATATTAAGAACAAGTTATTACAAATATCATGTAACCAAACTTATAGACAAATTATGAGAAACTACACAGCTTTCTTATTTATAACTAATGCATTTTCATCGGTTTCAATTATAAAATAAAAGTATTTTGTATAGTTATTGATTTTGATGACTAAATTTAATGTACATCTAGCCAGAGAGGGATCTAGAGAGGGTGAGTAGTGGTCTTGGGCTCTCGACCCACTAACCCTAAAATTTTAAAGAACTATTTTTGTATATGAGATATGTGTTTAAAAAAATAAAAAAAAATTAGGGTAAAGTATATTTTTTGTTTCTGAAGTTTGGCAAAAATTTTAAAAATATCCCTAAGTTTTATTTTGTTTCAATTTTGTCCCAGAAATTTTCGATTTGCATCAAATATACTCATGACGGTTAATTTTTCAAAAAATTTAAGACCAATTTAACAACAATTTCATAAAAAACAACCCTCAACACAAGCAAATCAAGCATAATTTCATACATTATTGTTAGATTAGTCTTAAATTTTTTGAAAATTTAGCCATCGAGAGTATATTTGATGCAAATCGAAAACTTTTGGGACAAAATTGAAACAAAATAAAACTTAGGGTATTTTTGAAACTGATGGTTTCAGTGGCTAAGAGAAGGGGGGGTTGAATCTTAGCCCCCTTTTTCGATGCTGGCACTTGTTGAACTTCGGAGAATACTTTTCTGTTTTTGCTCGTCACTTGACACGAGCAACTTTGTTTTGTCTCGTCCCTTGCCACGAGACTTTTTGTTTTGTCTCGTCACTTGGCACGAGATAATTCCTACTTTTGCTCGTGTGTGGTAGAAAACAGAAATGGAGTAGAAAGAGAAAGAACTTGCACCCAGATATATCCTGGTTCGGCTGCTAAGTGCAGTGCAGCCTACATCCAGTCTCCATCACAAACATGATGGAATTTCACTATAATCAATCTGTTACAATTTGTAAAGTGCTAACCCAACTTACAAGGGGATTCCCACAGAATCATGATACACAACAAAGATGTACAAAGGAACTCTAAGACATCAATGGCTTTTCTTTTAATTTTGCACTCTCTGCCTTTTTCCGCTCTATGGCTTTTTCATTACAAACCTCACTTGTTTGCCTTTTACCATGAGACTCAAGACATGACAAAATTAAACAGAAAAATACTAAACAGAATACATTGAAGGAGAAGAGAAATCTGTTAGCTCAGGTAGCTCTGAGAACTCTGTGCTTTGCACTCTCAAATTTTCTCCTTGCTTCAAACAATGGTTGTCCACCCTTATTATAGAAGAGAGGAGCCTCCACATATTGAAGCCAAAAACCGAACCAACCTCTTCCTCCTTCAACAAACCGGTTCGGCCACACAGAGAGAGAAGAGATAACCATGCATTAACCAACATGCAATTACCTCTAGTCCTTTCTTGATCATCAACCTTCATCAATCCGGGCTCTCCATCCTTGGCTTGCTCTCCAAGATGGATATCTGGCCCTTGATGCCTCATGATGATGATGACTTCATCTGCTTCAAACTCTGCATCCAACCATCACTTCGTCACTCTAGCTACTCCCTGTGGTGGTTGGTCAGATTCGAAGACAAGCCATGCTTCAAGAATCTCCCTTCTGGCCGTATGTTCTTCTTCCATTTTTGAGCATGAAAGGCTCAAGATAGCTTCACCAAATCTAACCACATTTGGTAAGTATCTTAGCCACAGCTCATCTTTCTTTTGGTATGTTTTCTTGCCATCATTTGCTCGATGGTCTTGAAGCATGCAACTCTTTCCTTTTCTTCGTTGAAGAGCTCGGCGTCCATTGTTTCCTGGACAAGGACCGAATAGAGAAGAAGAAAGAGATGAGAGAGAAATAAAGAATCTGAAAGAAAAGCAATACAAAGTGGTTGATCAAATTAATTAGGCATAGCTTGCTTTTACTTCCCTATTGAGTGGTGTGTAAGTCATAATAACCATCAATCACATCAGCTGAATTTTTCTCTCTCATGTTCCCCATGCATTAATTAACAATGTAATAGATTTTGAAATCCATCACATGGTTAACACCTTGGTTCCGTTGGAAGCACTTGGCTTTTCATTTTTCCTTTTGTTTCGGACCAAGAATGGAAACATTCATCATTTGTGAGACTTGGGCTTGTAGTGTTGAAATTAAAAGCTGGCCCAATTAGTAAGCATTTGCTTTCCTGATACAATTGTGTAGCGGATCAAGCTTAGGAAGCAAACAAGAAAATATTTGTTTGGGCTTGCAACATTAACATTTATTCTGGCCCAATTATAACTAGCTTTTAAACACAAAGCTGAATTAATGATGCAACAGTTGGGCTTTGTTAATTTTCTTTTGTTTCGGCCCAACAAAATCTGCACAACAAAATTATTTTAATCAGCACATTAATCAAAATTAGCTTAATAATTTTGCTGTTAATAATGTTTGATCATCATCAATTTGGTTTAGAGTTTTCCAAACTCATCAATCTCCCCCTTGATGACAAACATTATTAAAATTGAAATGGAAAGAAATTAAAAGATTGAGTAAGGAATACTCCCTTTGATTTTAATCTCTCCCCCTTTCAAAATGTCACAAGGCTCCCCCTTAATATATGCTATTTTACCAAGGGAAGCATAAACCTGTAACATTTAAATCAAGCTTCAAGTAACAATGTTATTTAGCAAATTTTATAATGCTAAATTGCTTGATTTATGAGCAGTTTTAATTGATAATCAAAACTCATTTGATATCATAAACTGATTTACTGCTCAAACTATTTCATACAGCACAAAGCTATCCAAATATTTTTCAAAAAATTCTTGTTTAGGACATCAGAGCCAAACAATATGATGAAAAATATTTGAAGAACAAAACAAGGCAGTTTTGATATTTTACACAAATAAAGGAACTGCCAAAAATAAAATTTTAAACTAACAAGTTTATCAATGATGAATCAATCAGCCAGGCATCAAAATAAATCAAACATCATTATAATCCTAATGCCAAAATAGACTAATCATGATAAACAACAACATGCAGTTCAAACAGCAATGTTCATGTTAAAACCAAAACAATATCAACATGCATTCTTTAAACAAGGGTAATCATGAATTTTCAAAACTGAAAATTTCAACCCCTATTTTTCAGCCCCTGTTTCGTTCCAATTTCAATTTTGGAACCTAAATTTCCTCCCCCTTTTGTCATCAAAGGGGCACCTGCATAACCATGATAAACATAACAAAATATTCCAGATAAAGTAGCAGAAATGTATCAAAGCATCCTAGGGATTATCCTAAAGCAGTGAGTATCAAGTCATGCTTATACAAAAAACAAAAAAGATTGAGCCTAATGGAGCCAATATCAATCAGAGAAAAAAATCACTAATTATCAGAGAATTGCATGTCCTCTTCTTCAGCGCCTCCTTCACTCTCTTCTCCCAAATCCTTTTGAATATGTTCCAGCATCAAGTTAACCCTTTCTTTGCAGTTTTTCCAAGCTTTCTCATTCTCATAAGCCTGCTTCCGGGCTTCTTTATGAGACCTAAACATCATGTCAGCCATGTTTGAGAATTCTCCCAAGATCTGTTGAAAGGACCTGATGGTTTTGGAAGATTCTGGCCTTCCCTCATGCTCACTGTCCGATTTTCTCCCTTTGGTTTCTTTAGTCACGCCTCCACCACGGATTATAGACACATCATTCTCTACCTTCTCATTCAACAAATCAACTTTAAAGTACTCAAAAATTCCAGTTAAGAACATACCATAAGGCAGATTAGCCTTTCTGGTGCTTCTAACAGAATTCCACATGTGTCTAATCATAATATAACCAAAAGAGATAGGGGTAGAGGTAACCAAAGCAAACAAAATGAGACAGTCAGAAAATGTTACTCGGTTGTGTGAGCCGCTTTGGGGAGTCAGAATATGAGTGATGATGCGATGAAGCAAGGAATTGACCGGTCCAAGCGCTTTGTGAGTTGGAGTGGTTCCATGCAATCCGGAAAGGTTTGTGCAAATGTTCTGAAGAACAGTTTTGTGAGAAATGCCGACTTGTGTGTCCCATTTTTCCACCATGTAAGCTTTCGGTCCTTCATCCTTGAAGCCCAGGGCCGCTCCAATAGTCTCAGCATCAAGGGCTATTTGAACCCTCTTGACATAGGAATGAAGGGTGCCATCGATGAGCCGCATGTTAGCATAAAATTCTCTAACAAGACCTGGGTATACTGGCTTTTTGATAAGGAGCAGAGGTTTCCATTTGAGAAGTTCAAACAGAGAGGGAATGTTGGTGTTCTTGAGATTGTCGAGACTGACAAGATATGTAGTGCATAGATGGCGTTTCTCCATAACCTCTTTATGGAACTCATATGAGGTGCATGAGTTAAACCTGCTCGGATCATAGTGGGAGTGAGACTTGCGAAACTTGTCTCGGAATTCCATGGATTCCAAGTTCGCAGGTTCGGTTGTGTCATTTAGTGCAAACCCTTGATCTTTCTTTGAGTCTTTTCCGGGGGTTGTCTTCTTTGGTGATGAGGGAGGAGGTGAAGGAGTAGGAGAAGTGTGAGATTCTTGCTCTTCTTCTTCAACTGCGGGTTGTTTGTTCTTTCCTCGGCCTGAGCTCTTGTGAGCAATCACCTTTTTTCTCATGGTGGTTGTTTGTTTGGATGGTGGTGAAGGAGAAGATGATGAGGTTGAATGAATGTGGATATGAGTGTGGGTTTGAGGTGTTGATGGTTTCCGAGAAAGAAGAATTCTCTCACTCTTTCTTGGCGCGGTTTTCTTTTTCATAGTAATGGAGAAATGAGAATATGAAAGGGTGTGGTTGATAACCGAGTGGAGTGGGAGAGAAGCAAGGTGGGTGACGCATTAAATGTGGCTTGGAGAGAGAGAATGATGGAAATAATGATCATTAGTGGGCGGTTAATGACTATTATGGGCGGTTATTGCCCAAAAAAATGATTTCCCTTTTAACTTTTGAAATCAAAAACTGAAAAGTGGTTACCTTAAATCAAGGGATTAGATGGAGAGAAGGATTTGATTTGACAAGAACCACTTCCAAGAAGATATTATGACACAAGAAGGAAGATTCTTAAGTACATAGAGAGATAACTAACAAAACTGTTAGGGTAGGGTTATGAAAATTTTGGTGGGGTCCATTAAATTTGAATTCTGCGTTCCCTCCCCCTAGACCACAGCTCTTCCATTGTGCCATTTATTTTTATCTCGTCCAAACCTACGAGCAAAACTGAACAGAGTCACAAATTCACAGATTTTCAATAAAACTCAAATCAAACATTCCCAAACTTTTTCTCAATGAACAGAATCTGTCTTCACAGAGAGGTTTTGTAAAAATATCAGCAATTTGGTCTTCAGATTTTACAAATTGAATATCAATAGTACCCTTTTGCACATGTTCCCTAATGAAATGATATTTTATCTCAATGTGCTTAGTTCTTGAGTGCAGAACTGGATTTTTTGAAATGTTTATAGCACTCATATTATCACAAAATAAGGGTATACTATTGATTTTTAATTTGTAATCTTCCAATTGTGTTTTTAACCAAATTAATTGTGAGCAACAAGCAGATGCGGAAACATATTCGGCTTCAGCAGTGGATAGAGCCACTGTGGCTTGTTTCTTGCTTGACCACATGTTGAGTGAGCTTCCAAGGAAGCAACACATGCCGGAGGTGCTCCTCCTATCCACCCGGTCTCCCGCATAATCTGCATCACAAAACCCTACTGCACAAAAGTCATCAGATTTAGGATACCATAATCCATAATTACAAGTTCCCTTAATGTATCTAATGATGCGTTTAACAGCCGTAAGGTGGGATTCTTTTGGATGTGATTGAAACCTTGAACATACACCCACACTTTGGACTATATCCGGTCTAAAGGAGGTAAGGTACATGAGTGAACCTATCATTCCTCTATACCTTGTTTCGTCCACATCTTGGCCATCATCATCTTTTTCAAGTTTAGTATTGGGATGCATAGGAGTGCCCATTGATTTGGAATTTTCTAGGCCAAACTTTTTGATAAGTTCTTTTGCATACTTTCCTTGGTGAATAAAAGTACCACTAGGAGTTTGCTTAATTTGGAGGCCAAGAAAGAAAGTAAGCTCTCCCATTAAACTCATCTCAAACTCACTAGTCATGAGTTTTCCAAACTCTTCACACAAGGAAACATTGGCCGAACCAAATACAATGTCATCAACATAAACTTGAACAAGAAGAATATCATCATTAGATGCTTTAATAAATAAGGTAGTGTCGGTGGTTCCCCTTTGAAAATGATTTTCCAACAAGAAGGCACTAAGCCTTTCATACCAAGCTCTTGGAGCTTGTCTAAGACCATAAAGAGCCTTAGTTAATTTAAAAACATGATTTGGAAATTCTTTATGTTCAAAACCGGGGGGTTGAGCCACATACACTTCCCTATCAATAAAACCATTAAGGAAAGCACACTTAACATCCATTTGAAACATTTTGAAACCCTTATGGGCAGCATAGGCAAGAAGCAACCTAATTGCTTCCATTCTAGCTACCGGAGCAAAAGACTCATCAAAATCAATACCCTCTTCTTGATCGTAACCTTGGGCCACTAATCTAGCCTTGTTACGAACAACTTGTCCATCCTCACCAAGTTTATTTTTAAACACCCACTTAGTACCCGTTACCTTCTTACCATCCGGATGAGGTACCAATGTCCAAACCTTATTCTTATCAAATTGAGCAAGCTCCTCTTGCATTGCTTTGACCCATGATGGATCCTCAAGAGCTTGTTTGACATTGTTGGGCTCTATTTGTGACAAGAGGGCAAGATTGCTAGGTTCGGTTGGCCTTTTGGTGGATGATCTTGTTGTTACTCCTTGAGAGGGATCACCAATGATGAAGTCATGAGGATAACCCTTCATAGACTTCCATTCTCTAGGCTTTCGAACAGGTGTTGAGCTTTGATGAACTTCTGGTGGTCTCACTGTTTCAGTTTCTCGTCCCTGCTCAGGAGACAAATCAGAAGTTTCTCCTTCAATCTGACGAGACAGAACTGGACTGGCAGATTCTTCATTCTGGACAGTTTTGGGATTTTCTTTGCTTGTTCCAACTCCTTCTCCATCTGAATCATTATCTATCACAGTACTGGGAATTAAGTTAGAATCACAAAAAGTAACATGTATGGATTCCTCTATTATCCTATGCTCTTTGAGATAAACTCTATAAGCCTTGCTTGTAGTGGAATATCCAACAAACATTCCTTCATAGGATTTTGGATCAAATTTTCCAAGGTTTTCTTTATTGTTAAGTACAAAGCATTTGCATCCAAAAACATGAAAGTACTTAAGATTGGGAGGGGTTCCTTTCCATAGCTCATAAGGAGTTTTCTTTAACCCTTTTCTAATGATTGTTCTATTCAAAATATAACATGCTGTGTTCACAGCTTCAGCCCACAAAAATTTAGGAATTTCATTCTCACATAGCATGGCCCTAGTCATTTCTTGAAGGCTTCGATTCCTTCTTTCAACCACCCCATTTTGTTGGGGTGTTCTAGGGCATGAGAAATTATGAGAAATCCCTAAGTCATCACAGAATTTTTCAAAATCTTGATTTTCAAATTCTCTTCCATGATCACTTCTCAAATGGGCAATTTTCAAATCCTTTTCATTTTGAATTTTCTTACAAAGGGTGGAAAAAGCATAAAACGCATCATTCTTATGAGCAAGGAAAAGTACCCAACCAAATCTAGAGTAATCATCAACTATAACAAGACCATAATGTTTACCTCCCAAACTTTGTGTTCTAGTAGGACCAAAAAGATCAATATGTAACATTTCCAATGGCCTTTTGGTTGAGATTCCATCTTTTAATTTAAAAGAGGATTTTACTTGTTTGCCCAATTGGCAAGCTTCACAAGTAAGATCCTTATCAAACTTGATGTTTGGAATTCCTCTAACCAAATTCTTTTTGACTAGCTTAGAAATTTGGTACATGCTAGCATGTCCCAACTTTCTATGCCAAAGCCATTTTTCAGATTCAAGAGAGGTGAAGCATGTTACATTTTGTTCCTTTAAATCCTCAAGAGTTAATCCATACACATTATTGCATCTTTTAGCTTCAAATAAAACATCCCCAGTTTTCTCACAGACAACCAAACAAACAAACTTCTTAAAGATAACATCAAAACCTAAATCACACAATTGACTAACACTAAGTAAGTTATGTTTCAAACCATTTACAAGAAGCACATCATTTATACAAGAAGAAAAGTTTTTACCAACTTTCCCAACAGCCACTATTTTTCCTTTTGCATCATCACCAAAAGTAACAAGTCCTCCATCATATTCATCAAGCTTTATGAAGAAGGTTGTCTTTCCGGTCATATGCCTAGAGCATCCGCTATCCATGTACCACATATTTTCCCTTTTCTTGGACGCTAGGCAGACCTACAAAATAAACTCAAGTGACCTTAGGTATCCAAATTTTCTTGGATCCTTTTACGTTAAACCATCTCTTATGTCCCAAATCATTGTAATCAAAAACAACTTTGTAAACTTTGTCACCAATCATTCTTTCACCAAAGAAGCATTGAACTGGAAAGTGACCACTTCGGTTGCACATTCTACAAAATCTTGGAGTTGTAGTTTTGTTAAAGTGAATTGGGTCTTGATATGTTACATCATTTGAAGATGAGGCAATATTTTCAAAATGTGATTTTTCAGATTTATAAAAACCCAACCCAGCTTTATCATAAAGAGGTTTTTGACTTGCCAAAATTTGGTTCAAATTTTCAGAACTTTGAGTGAACTTGGCTAAGTCATCTTTAAGTCTTTTAACCTCTTTGTGCAACTCTTCATTTTGCTTAAAACAGTTCACATATGCAAGAACAGAATGATTACTTTCACAGCTTCTAACTTGGGCTTTTAACAGCTTGTTTTCTTCCACAAGATCACAAGCAGTTTCGGCCTCTCTTAGTTTTTCTTTGAGAAAATCATTTTCAGCTTTAAGAATGAAATTTTGTTGTTCAAGATCTTGGTTCTCATTTAGAAAACATCTTATTTTTTCAGAAAGATGATCTATCATAAGATGAAGGTCTTCAGTGTTGGAGTTTTGAAATGATACCTGATCTATCTCATTTGCCATGAGACAGTGCTGTGATTTAGTCTCAGATTCTTCATCATCATCATCTGAGTCATTTTCCAAATCTTCCCATGTGGCCATCAGTCCCTTCTTCTTCACCTTTTTCGGCTTCTCTTCTTTTTTCAACTTGGGACAATCAGATTTGAAATGACCTATTTCCTTGCAATTGAAACAGGTTACCTTGCTAAGATCTTTCTTTGTCCTCCTGGAGCTGCTGCCTTTGCTTTTGAGCTTTGCCATTTTCCTGAATTTTTTTGCAAACAACACAAACTCATTTTCAGAAGAGTTATCACTGGATTCATTATCCAGAGGGTTAGTCACAGAAGAAAAAGCAATTCCTTTCTTTTTTGAATCTTTTTTCAAATAGGAGTTTTCAAAGGCAAGTAAGTTTCCTCTCAAATCATCAAGTGTCATAGAATCTAAGTTACTACTCTCAGAAATAATTAAGGCTTTTGTTTCCCACTCTTTTGTGAGACATCTCAACACTCTTCTCACTAGCACAGATTCTGAATGTGTGATTCCAAGAGCATCTAAGCCAACAGTGATAGCATTGAACCGTTCAAACAGTTCATTGATGGACTCTCCTTCCTTCATTGTAAACATTTCATATTCCCTGTTCAACATATCTGTCCGAGTCTTCTTTACAATGGTAGTTCCTTCATGAGTGATTTGCAACTTGTCCCAGATTTCCTTTGCCGTTGTGCACCGTGATACTCGTCGGTACTCCTCAAAGCTGATAGCACAGTTGAGCAGATTGGTTGCCTTGGCATTCAATTCCACCGTCTTTCTATCTTCTTCGGTCCAGCTTGCTTCAGGTTTAAGAGAGACTACTCCTTGATCACTTGTTGTAGTTGGAAATTTAGGACCCTCCAAGATGATCTTCCAAAGTCTGTAATCCACGGCTTGTACAAATATCTTCATCCTCTCCTTCCAATAGGTATAATTTTTCCCATTGAAGAGGGGAGGTCTGTTGCTTGATTGACCTTCAACCAGATTGTATGATACCACATTTGTGCCACTATTTTCTGCCATGAGGATCTTTACTCCAAGCTGCAAAGCTTGATCTCTTTGAGACCAAGCTCTGATACCAATTGATGGTTTCAGTGGCTAAGAGAAGGGGGGGTTGAATCTTAGCCCCCTTTTTCGATGCTGGCACTTGTTGAACTTCGGAGAATACTTTTCTGTTTTTGCTCGTCACTTGACACGAGCAACTTTGTTTTGTCTCGTCCCTTGCCACGAGACTTTTTGTTTTGTCTCGTCACTTGGCACGAGATAATTCCTACTTTTGCTCGTGTGTGGTAGAAAACAGAAATGGAGTAGAAAGAGAAAGAACTTGCACCCAGATATATCCTGGTTCGGCTGCTAAGTGCAGTGCAGCCTACATCCAGTCTCCATCACAAACATGATGGAATTTCACTATAATCAATCTGTTACAATTTGTAAAGTGCTAACCCAACTTACAAGGGGATTCCCACAGAATCATGATACACAACAAAGATGTACAAAGGAACTCTAAGACATCAATGGCTTTTCTTTTAATTTTGCACTCTCTGCCTTTTTCCGCTCTATGGCTTTTTCATTACAAACCTCACTTGTTTGCCTTTTACCATGAGACTCAAGACATGACAAAATTAAACAGAAAAATACTAAACAGAATACATTGAAGGAGAAGAGAAATCTGTTAGCTCAGGTAGCTCTGAGAACTCTGTGCTTTGCACTCTCAAATTTTCTCCTTGCTTCAAACAATGGTTGTCCACCCTTATTATAGAAGAGAGGAGCCTCCACATATTGAAGCCAAAAACCGAACCAACCTCTTCCTCCTTCAACAAACCGGTTCGGCCACACAGAGAGAGAAGAGATAACCATGCATTAACCAACATGCAATTACCTCTAGTCCTTTCTTGATCATCAACCTTCATCAATCCGGGCTCTCCATCCTTGGCTTGCTCTCCAAGATGGATATCTGGCCCTTGATGCCTCATGATGATGATGACTTCATCTGCTTCAAACTCTGCATCCAACCATCACTTCGCCACTCTAGCTACTCCCTGTGGTGGTTGGTCAGATTCGAAGACAAGCCATGCTTCAAGAATCTCCCTTCTGGCTGTATGTTCTTCTTCCATTTTTGAGCATGAAAGGCTCAAGATAGCTTCACCAAATCTAACCACATTTGGTAAGTATCTTAGCCACAGCTCATCTTTCTTTTGGTATGTTTTCTTGCCATCATTTGCTCGATGGTCTTGAAGCATGCAACTCTTTCCTTTTCTTCGTTGAAGAGCTCGGCGTCCATTGTTTCCTGGACAAGGACCGAATAGAGAAGAAGAAAGAGATGAGAGAGAAATAAAGAATCTGAAAGAAAAGCAATACAAAGTGGTTGATCAAATTAATTAGGCATAGCTTGCTTTTACTTCCCTATTGAGTGGTGTGTAAGTCATAATAACCATCAATCACATCAGCTGAATTTTTCTCTCTCATGTTCCCCATGCATTAATTAACAATGTAATAGATTTTGAAATCCATCACATGGTTAACACCTTGGTTCCGTTGGAAGCACTTGGCTTTTCATTTTTCCTTTTGTTTCGGACCAAGAATGGAAACATTCATCATTTGTGAGACTTGGGCTTGTAGTGTTGAAATTAAAAGCTGGCCCAATTAGTAAGCATTTGCTTTCCTGATACAATTGTGTAGCGGATCAAGCTTAGGAAGCAAACAAGAAAACATTTGTTTGGGCTTGCAACATTAACATTTATTCTGGCCCAATTATAACTAGCTTTTAAACACAAAGCTGAATTAATGATGCAACAGTTGGGCTTTGTTAATTTTCTTTTGTTTCGGCCCAACAAAATCTGCACAACAAAATTATTTTAATCAGCACATTAATCAAAATTAGCTTAATAATTTTGCTGTTAATAATGTTTGATCATCATCAATTTGGTTTAGAGTTTTCCAAACTCATCAATCTCCCCCTTGATGACAAACATTATTAAAATTGAAATGGAAAGAAATTAAAAGATTGAGTAAGGAATACTCCCTTTGATTTTAATCTCTCCCCCTTTCAAAATGTCACAAGGCTCCCCCTTAATATATGCTATTTTACCAAGGGAAGCATAAACCTGTAACATTTAAATCAAGCTTCAAGTAACAATGTTATTTAGCAAATTTTATAATGCTAAATTGCTTGATTTATGAGCAGTTTTAATTGATAATCAAAACTCATTTGATATCATAAACTGATTTACTGCTCAAACTATTTCATACAGCACAAAGCTATCCAAATATTTTTCAAAAAATTCTTGTTTAGGACATCAGAGCCAAACAATATGATGAAAAATATTTGAAGAACAAAACAAGGCAGTTTTGATATTTTACACAAATAAAGGAACTGCCAAAAATAAAATTTTAAACTAACAAGTTTATCAATGATGAATCAATCAGCCAGGCATCAAAATAAATCAAACATCATTATAATCCTAATGCCAAAATAGACTAATCATGATAAACAACAACATGCAGTTCAAACAGCAATGTTCATGTTAAAACCAAAACAATATCAACATGCATTCTTTAAACAAGGGTAATCATGAATTTTCAAAACTGAAAATTTCAACCCCTATTTTTCAGCCCCTGTTTCGTTCCAATTTCAATTTTGGAACCTAAATTTCCTCCCCCTTTTGTCATCAAAGGGGCACCTGCATAACCATGATAAACATAACAAAATATTCCAGATAAAGTAGCAGAAATGTATCAAAGCATCCTAGGGATTATCCTAAAGCAGTGAGTATCAAGTCATGCTTATACAAAAAACAAAAACGATTGAGCCTAATGGAGCCAATATCAATCAGAGAAAAAAATCACTAATTATCAGAAAAAAAACCAAAAGTATGTTGTGGCTGAGATAATCACCTAATATGGTTAGATTTGGTGAGGTAATCTCAGATCCTTCATACTCAAAAAGAAGGATGAAGATTCGGCCAGCAAGGTGAGATTCTTGGAGGCATGGCTTGTCTCTGATTCTGCTCAACCACCACAGGAAGTAGCTAGAGTGGCGAAGTGATGGAAGAGGCAGAGATTCGAGCAGATGAAGCCATCATCATCATGAAGCATCAAGGGCCAGAAATCCATCTTGGAGAGGAAGCCAAGGATGGAGCGCTCGGATTGATAAAGAGTGATGACCAAGGAAGGACTAGAGGTATTTGCATGTTGGTTTTTGCATGAGTTACCTCTTCTCTCTCTGTGGCCGAACCGGTTCTGTTTCTTGAAGGAGGAAGAAGTTGGTTTGGGTGTTGGCTTCAAGTGTGGAGGCTTCCCTCTTCTTTAAAAAGAGAGAACAGCCACTGTTTGGAGCAAGGAGTAAGATTTAAGAGTGCAAGGCACAGAAGTCTCAGAGCTACCTAAGCTAGCAGTTCTTCTTCTCCTTCAATGTTTTCTGTTTAGTATTTTTCTGTTTAATTTTGTCATGTCTTGAGTCTCATGGAAAAAGGCAAACAGTGAGGTTTGTATGAAAAAGCCATAGAGCGGAAAAAGGCAGAGAGTGCAAAATTAAAAGAAAAAGCCATAGATGTCTTAGAGTTCCTTTGTACATCTGTGTTGTGTTTCATGATTCTGTGGGAATCCCCTTGTAAGTTGGGTTAGCACTTTACAACTTGTAATTTGGATGATTATAGTGAAATTCCATCATTGTTGTGATGGAGACTGGATGTAGGCTGCACTGCACTTAGCAGCTGAACCAGGATATATCTGGGTGTAATCTTCTCTCTCTCCTACTTCACTTCTGTTTCTACTGTTCAGATGAAAAAATAAAAAATATCTCGTGCCAAGTGACGAGACAAAATAAAAATGTCTCGTGGCTAGGGACGAGCTAAAACAGAAAAGTCTCCTCTAAGTCCAGCAAGTGTATTCAAGCAAAAAAAGGGGGCTAAGATTCAACTCCCCCTTCTCTTAGCCACTGAAACCATCAATAACAAAAAAAGTTTTAGAATAGAAAAGAATAAGAGAGATTTTGAGAAGAATTAAAAGAGAGAGATAATTTTATGAAGAAAAAATAAAAAAATTATATAAGGACTAGTTTGACTAATTTTTAAAATTTGAGGGATGAAAATGACTTATGTCTGGACTTTCAAGGACTATTTTGACTAATAGAAAAATTTTTTATATGTCAAGTGATACCATGTGTCACTGACCTGTCACGTGGCATGCCACGTGTTACTGACCTGCCACGTGGCGTGTCACGTTATCATGCCACGTGACACTTAACGTGACACGTCATCATCCAATTGACGGAAGGACTAATTTGACTAACAGTTTATCTTCCAAAGACTAATTTGATTAAAAAAATCATTCGGAGACGAAAATGAAGATCGCATGATCTTTTAGGGACGAATTTGAACATTAACACTATAAGTAACACTACTCTATTACTAGTATGTATTTTTTTTTCTCTGTTTGTCTTTTCATTTATTTATTTTTATGTTGTGAAACTCACTTTTGAGTTGGAACTCACCAACACTAATGACTTTACCTAATCTTCATTTTTACTTCTATTATCAATGTATGTTCTATTAAGTTGTAAAAAAGAAGTATATTTTAATTGTTTTTTTAATAGTATTGTCTGTATGGGCAATTAGTTATCGCCTAATTATACTTTCTAGTTTCCTCACTATTTCAAGTCAAAAAATGAATACTTAATAAAAGGAATTATTAGAGGACTTCTAGAATCAAATAATATATGTGGACTTCACATGCATTATTCTCCAAGTCAATCTCAATCCACAAGAAGAAAGCAGCTTCTTCGTAGCAGCTATCAAATAAATAATGCATAAAGCAGCGACCAAAAAACAAGCACTACTCATAAGTCATATAACTATTGTATCTTTTAATTATACAAACATACATAATGTAAGTGTAAATTACTATTAACTCGTGATTATTATTCCAATTACGATTAAGCGTAGCATTATCGCAAAAACTTCCAAAGACTGTTACCATGGCAGGTTCATCATCAGATCAGGGTGCAACTGCAACACTATCTTCACCTTTCAAGTATGATGTTTTCCTGAGCTTTAGAGGTGACACAAGACTCAAATTCACAGACGCACTCTATCATGCTTTGGTCGACAAAAGAATCGAGACTTTCAGAGATAGCGAGGAGCTGAGAATAGGGGAGGAGATCGAAGGCGCTCTTTTGGAAGCAATTGAAAGATCAAGGATGTCAATTCTTGTACTCTGTGCCAAGTATCCAACTTCCCGGTGGTGCCTTGATGAACTCGTCAAGATCATGCAATGTTCCAACAGCAGAAGTAAGCGACCAGTGTTACCAATATTTTTCTATGTGGAACCAGCAGATCTGAAGTACCAGAGAAAAAGTTATGGAAAAGCCATGACTAATCATAAAAATAAAGGCAGATACAATCACAAGTTGGAATCATGGAAGTCGGCCTTGTTTGCAGTAGGCAATAAAAGTGGACTATGCGTCAATAAGAACATGTGAGTAGTTACTTTTTTTTTTTCCCCTAAAGTTAGGACTGAGACTCGAAGTCTCGAATCCAAAATCTTTGGGTGAGAATGGGGAGATTATGCCATTTGAGCTATAGCTCGTTGGCATATGAGTAGTTACTTTTCCAGCACAACTAACTATCTTTTAAATTATTCTTTTAATTAATATTTGAAGGTTGTAGAAGACTTAGAGAAGGGGGTGAATTTATGACCTTTTTTATTTTTAACAAAATAACCCTTTTAAAACACACTTTCTGTCTGAATCTGTTTGAACTCAGCAGCGAAAAATTTATGAGACAATTTAGTTTTATCTCATGAATATCATAAAATAGAATAGAGCAGGAAAGAGAGAAGTTGATACCATCATGTATTCATCATGTATTCTGGTTCAGTTGCCTTGTGCAATGCAACCTATATCCAGTCTCCACTACTCCACTATAGTTAAAGTATTACATACACCAATTCCACAGGATTGACATAATATTTTCACACTCAAGTTCTAACCTAACTTGACTTGGTTATGTTAATACTTAACTCTTCACTCTTAGTGCTAATCAAACTAAGAAAGGGATACCTCACTAGTATAAGATACAAGACACAAATCAACCTAAAGAAATATGAAATCACTCTAGGCTTTTCTCTCAAGTATTTCTCTCTGCCTTTTTCCACTCATAGGCTCTTTCAATGACTCTCTCATTCAGCCTTTTACCTCAAGAAATTACAGAAAGATAAACATTGAAAAGAAAATTACAATCTGTAAAATATGAAAGAGATTGATGCTTCAATAGCCTCTTTGCTATGTGATGAACCAGATTTGCTTGCCTCTGATTTAGTTCCTCATTCTAGCGGAATGCCTCTTTGACTAGGAAGCACTGTCCAAGTTGATGAACTTCTTCAGAGAACCCTTCTCAAAACATAAACCTAAAAAATACTGGTTATCTCTCCTTTTTCTGAAGGATGTAAAATCTTCTTTTATATCTTCTTACATGTTGCTGAGTTGCTCTCTCCTAGGTCAACTTCTTGAGCTGTCTGCTACCAACTTACCATATCACTTTTTCCAGTTAATCTCCAAATTAGAAGTTTGAGTCTGGCTTTCTCTTGCTTAACCGAAAGCCTCAAGGAAGCAAAGAGAAATAGTCTTTCAATGGTAAACCAGATCTGAGCCATTGATTTGCAGCAGAGTTTAGCAAACGTTACTTTCTTCATTTATCCCAATTTGGAGTGGCAGAGAGTTGGAGAATAGGAGAAGAAAGTAATATGCATGCAAGAGGAAATAAGTTACCTTTGACCTTTGCCTTAACCTGAGATGGGTTGATTTTGGTGATTAGACCTCAAACTTTTGCTCAACCTTTCTCTTTCTTTTCTTCTTTGATGAAAAGACTTAGGAACGAAACTCGCTCTTACATCTCTGAATTCTGACCGAAGAAGAAAAAAGTGAACGTTGCCTTTGGGAAATGCACTTTGGAGGGATCAGCTTTGAGTGAGATCAAATCGGACTTGGGTTGGCTTTGATTCATTTAGCCCATCTGATTTTATTGCTTTGTTTCTTTTGGACTTCCCTTATTTGACATCCCACCAGCTTTGGTTTTATTTTCCATCTTATTGAGCTGCTGTTTTGTTTTTGTTTTTTGACCTGCAACACTTAATCAAATTATATTAAAAACTAATTGGATGTTTAACTCACTAAAAATAATGTTTTCATCATCAAAATAATTTAGTTAATTTCTTAAGTCTTAACTCAACAGTATTTTATTACATTAATTTTTAAAAAAGTTAAAACAAACATATGTAATAGATATGATGTTTCTTCATTTTTCTAAGAGTCCAATTATGAGCTTTTTTTTTTGTTTTGATTCTTAAGAGACAAAAAATTGGGATATAGCAATAACTTTCACATCTGTTCATCAAGATAAATGACGGAGATTTGTCTTGTTGGTTGTATGATTCATTTGTCTATTGGTAGTTTATAAATTCGTATAAAAGAAGAAAAAAAAGTTAAAATACAAAGAAAATGTGTATGTATGTTGTTTGCAGACCATGGGGTAAGACTATTGACAAGATTGTTGAAGAGGTCAGGAAAAGAGTTCCTCCCGTGCCTTTGTATATTGACCATCCACTTGGATGTGATTCTGAACTTGAAAAAGTGGCAAAATCAATTCTACAGATTGATTCTTGTGCTGCCTGTTTGATGCTGGGAATTCATGGAAATGGTGAAATAAGCCAATTTGTTGCTGAGCTGTATAACAAGATTAGGCCTCACTTTGCAACTGCAAGTTTTCTTTCTAATATTAGTGAGAAAACAAATGCAAGTGGTGGTGGTCTAGAACATCTACAAGAAACGCTTCTTTCTGAGATGGGAGAGGAGGTAAAGTCTAAGATCGGAAGCACATTGAAAGGATCCGCTGAAATAATGCATAGGCTAGGCCAAAAAAGAGTGCTTCTGGTTTTGGATGATGTTGATAAAATCCAACAACTGAACTCATTAGCACGACGAGAAAATTGGTTTGGTCATGGTAGTAGGATCATTATAACAACAAGACATGAAGGTGTGCTAGATGAGCATCGATTATCTAATGGTGTTGAGATTAAGAAGTACCATTTTGTTGCTGGACAGGTTGAGGAAGATGATGTAGAGGAAGGAGATGTAGTGGGCTTTACAAAATACTGGAGCTTTGTAAAAGAGCAGCTGTATGATGCCAACATTAACATCGCCTCCATCATTGGCATGGGTGGATTGGGCAAGACGACTATTGCTCAACAGATCTATAACAATAAAGAGGTCAAGAATTTGTTCCCTACCCGCGGATGGACTCGTGTTTCCAAAGATTACGAGCCAAGGGAAGTATTGTTGAGGCTGCTCTACTCCTTGATGAAGTCCACATCTGCATTTCAAAATTTAGAAGTGGAGGATCTAAAGAAGAAAGTGAGCAATTACCTGAAGGGGAAAAAGTACTTGATAGTGCTTGATGATATTTGGGAACCTGAAGTATGGGACGATCTAAAATCAGCCTTTCCAAATGGAAGCACTGGTAGCAAAATTTTAATAACGAGTCGTGATGAACAGGTGGCAAATTTTACAGGCTCAAGAAGCTACAAACTTCCTCCCCTTGATGAAAAAGAAAGCTGGGAATTGTTTTGCAAGAAGGTGTTTTCGGGTAAAGAGTGTCCTTCTGAGTTGGAGCCTCATGGTAGATCAATTGTTGAAAGTTGTGGGGGTTTACCTCTTGCTATTGTTGCCATGGCAGGGGTGGTTGCCAAGAAGAAAAAGTTGGAAAGTGAGTGGCTGGGAATTAAGGAGCGCATCCACTGGCATCTCACCAGGGACATGACCAAAGTCATGGATGTGCTAAAACTTAGCTATGACAACTTGTCTGAAGAACTGAAGCCATGCTTTAGATATCTTGGTATCTACCCTGAAGATTTTGAGATTCCTGCTAGGGAATTAATCAAATTATGGATGGCTGAAGGTTTCATACAACCACAAGAAAGTGGATTACCAAATGCTCCAGAACCAGAAGAAGTTGGTGAGGAATTCTTAAAAGAGCTAGTGGATCGTAACATGGTACATGTGGCAATACGGAGGAGTGTTGGGGGTGCGAAAAAATGCCTAATCCATGATCTCTTCCGTGACCTCTGCATAATATTGAGCAAAGCTGACAAGTTTTTCGAGGTTTGCACAGGGTCCAATATCCATACTCTAGGCAACCCTCAAAGATTGTCCTTGTTGTGCAGTGAAGTGTCTTATATGTCCTCAATTGAAACTAATCAATCAAGCACTCGTTCCTTGTTCGTCTTTGCTGGAAAGGATTATCCAAATGATTCTTTAAAATACTTCGAATCGGTTCAAGTGCTATATTTGGGAGGACAAGCATGGTTTCAAAGTATACCCACTAATTTTCACGCAATGATCTTCCTAAAGTACTTGCAAATAGCTAGATCTCCTAAACCAAAAAGTGCTCCGCAGTGTATATGGAGTCTTTTGAATTTAGAAACCATGGATACAAGGGGTTGGATCACGTCTTGCATTCCGAATGAATTTTGGAAGCTCAAGCGATTAAGACATGTCTATGTTTTGTCAGATACTGTGAGTCTACCAAAAGATGAGAAAGGAACAATAATGTGGAATCTTCAAACTCTGAGTGGAGTGGATTTGGATACACCAACAGCGTTACTATTCAGGGATGGCAGATTTCCCAACTTGAAAAGGTTGAGTTTATGGTTGGACCCTAAAAGGGAGAAACGTCGTTCGTGGCATGAATTATTATTCAGTTTGCAGCATCTAAGCAAACTTCATACGCTGAAACTAAACTGCTGTCGTTCAGATCTTTCAATAGATGCAATGATGTTTCCTTTGAATCTTGCAAAGATTACCATCAAAGTGTTTGGTACGGTGGACTCCAGTTCCATGAAGGCTCTAGGACAGCTTCACAGCCTCCAAGTTTTGAAACTAGAAAAGGGTACCATATCAGACCCTCTTGATTGTGCCGCTGGGGATTTCCCTAAACTTGAAGTGTTCAAAATGGTGGAAGTGAAAGTTGAAAGTTGGGTGTTAGCGGAAGGTGCAATGCCTCGCCTTCGTTGTCTGCTCATAAAGCAGTGTCCTAAATTGTGTGAGCTTCCGGAACAACTGTGGTCCTTGACAACCTTGGCAGAAGTCCATGTCGTTGAACCCTCTGATGAATTGAAAAACAACTTGCAAGATGCTGAGGTAAATGATAACTGTGATCTCACAATATCACATATGGCAAAATATTAAATGACACTTCATCGTCTATCCCTTTCGATATCCAAGATGTTTTTTGCTACTCCTCTGCTTCTAAATTTTGTCAATGCTATCCTTTCATAGTACACTCTCGTGTAACTTAATGAACAAGTTCATTGTTCCTAATGGATTTGTTTTAGATTCCAAATTAGAGCATTTTGTTGGATTAGATGTATGACATTTAAATGGTATTTTGATTTTGGGGTTCGCTAATCAGTTAGCATGGATCTCCATGTCCACTACCATATATTTATATGCAATTTTTCATTCCTATCTCCAAGCTCCATAATTTCTTCACTTAACTACTGTCTTAACCATCATGATCAAAATAATATTTTTAATTTATCATTTACATATTAATATTAAGAACAAGTTATTACAAATATCATGTAACCAAACTTATGGACAAATTATGCACAACTTTCTTATTTATAACTAATGCATTTCTTCGGTTTCAATTATAAAATAAAAATATTTTGTACAGTTGCTGATTTTAGTAACTAAATATAATGTACATCTAGCATTATCCTTATTTTATATATTGAATTGATAGACGCTTTTTAATGTACATCTAACATTATCCTTATTTTTTAAATTTTTTTTTAATTAATAAGATATGTGATAATTTTTTAACTAAATATATTATAAATTATTAATATTTTATAATTTCATAATGTATTATTAATATTGTTATGTTTCTTTTATACAACTCCTATGTTAAAAATAAAATTGTAAAAAAGAATTTATAATTTTTTAATATATATATTAATAAACCTGTTCCGGGGCTTACCTAGAACCGGACGGTAGTTGGGCTTGTTTGTGAGGCCCAAGCGTTGGAGAAGGGTGGTCTGCGACTTGGTTTACTGAGAGCCGCTTCCGAGTTGTGTATGTGAAAGAATGTAGGTGGTACCTACAAAGACACTCTGATGCCTAAGTCAGCAAGGGTGTAAGCAGGTCTAGAGAGTATTGTGATTTAGAGATACGTGACGGATGTCAGTGTATTTATAGTGGTGAACTCATAACTACCGTTGGAGTAGTTCCACCTTTTAAGGGGAATAACCGTCCCTTTATCTTAGGGAAGTTGAGATATTGTTCCTGGAAGTGGTTAGAGAGATTTTAGGGGCAGTTATTCTCTTGAGTGAGGGTTTATCTGCCAGCTAATCCCTCGCTCCCGACTTCTTTAGAACAAGTCGTGGTAGGCATCAACTTCGTAGATTGAAGGTCAGTGTAGGGTGAGATTCAATCCTTTGAATTGGGCCTTTTGTCGGATCCTGGGCCTTATCATTGGGCTAGAATATGAACAAAACCTTTTCAAAAATCAACTTAATAATTATATGTTATGTTTAACTTGTTTTTATGAAATGAAAAAATATAATAAGAAAATTAAAAAATTTGTCTAAAATTTAGCCCCTCCATATTAAATTTTTAAATCCATTCCTAAGTCTAACATTATCCTTATTTTATATATTGAATAGATAAGCGCTTTTTATTTTCAGATAAGATGTAAAACTCATCTCATATAAATTTCATACTAGTAGTCTACAATAAAAATAAATACAAATAGTATATTTCTTTTATTACTTTGAGGCCCCAACAATAGTCATTGATGGAGAATTGAAAATGCCTTTAACCAATAAATAGGTCACAATGTGAACATCAAAATTTCTTGAATTCATGATTTGGGTGGGGAGCTTCAAATTCAATGTCTACATTTATCAAAATCCTCCTTGAGCTTTTTCTTGTATTGTTTCTAAGAGCCTCATGTTCTCTTCTTTGAGTGCCTCAAATTGGCAAACTATACCTTCAATTGTTTCATCACTTAACTCATACATACTCTCCACCACTCTAATCACACGCCACACACTCACTACAATCAATAAACCACCTCCTTTTCTCTCAAGAAACACTTCCAAAAACAGAGCCACAATTGTTACAACTCCATCCATAACATACCCAAAATGCTTAAAGAATGAAGAGCCTAACCCCACTAACAAAGCCATAGACTTTACCGAAAGTAAACTAAGGATACTAATTCCAATCCAATGTAGACCAAGTTTATCTACCTTGTTCATCCGTTGTTGATGAAACCAAAGATGAAGATAGCTCAAGAATTGTGATGATGAGGTCCACAATGAGCAATGAGATTGAAAACAAATGAACCCAATTTGATTGTAGGAAATTGGCCAAATGGTTCCTCCATGGTGCATTATTGTTCATAACTTGTTGGTGTTGAATTGATGTGGCGAAAACATGTAGCCACCTTTGCCTTCTTTGCCATGATCTTATTAGACTTTGGATTGATGAATCTAGGATTTGTATAGAAGACCTACTAGGAGGTTGTGTTTGATGGGTTTCAAATGACACATTTATAGATTTCAAGTTATTCATTGGTGGATGGATATAAGAATTTGGGATTTGATGTAGCAGGTTGCAAAATTTTAATATAGAAGTATATGTTAGTTAACTGTTACGTATTTGATAATGTTGTGTTCTTGAAGTGTAAGTTTGGTTTTTGAGGGTTATTTTGCATGCTTTAGCTTTAGGGTAACGTTGTACGGCTACATTTAATTGTTGTTACGATTTTTCTCAATGAGAAAGTTTATTAAATTTTTAGATATTATAATTTTAAAAGCTTAATTGACTTTATAAAATTTTTACTAGCTCGAACAATTTTTCTATTTGTTCTGATTTTAAATTTTTACATATTTAATTTATTCTTCAGATTTTATGTAAATTTTTTTTTTTCTAACTTGGCTATCTTTTACTTAAGGTGTGGTTTTACTTAAACTATAGTTTAGGAGTTAATTAAATACAAAGCAGAAATGTAAAGAATAAAACAAACACGCATAGACTTCGAACATAACTTCGTATCCATTCATGAATTTAAATTTTGCACTACAATGTTATATTTTATTTTGTTTAATAATAAAATAAATTGCTTAAAAACTTAAAATGTACGAAATAGAAGTGAAAATAATCGTTGTGTTCGATCTCTAAAAAAGATTCTTGAGCAAACTTTTATGGTCTTTCCATTTTTTATTGGGCTTTTAGTTGGGTTTCAACCTAATATATATTTTATTTTCCAAAACAAGCCAATTAATATTTAAGCCTATTTAACCAATTTGGTTGACCGAGTTGTAGGATCTAATAATGAAAAAAAAAAAACCAGACTATGGGCCAACCCATAGTCTTTCTTTCTTTTCCTTCTACTCCATTGGCACCACAAACACTTCAATTCAGCAATGCACACATTATTACATCATTTCAGAATCCTTCACCGCCATTGCTACTGTGCTGATCTTCTCTCCCTCATGTTTTAATTTCATACACTTTATTTCAATTAATTTATTATTCTTCTTTTATTCTAACTCTATTGTGTCTAGGGGTGGCAACGGGGCGGGTAGAGGCGGGTTTTTACTCTACCCGACCCTGCCCCGCTCAACAAAAACCCGCATCGAACCCGTCCCACTTCTACCCGCGGGTAGTAAAATGTTAAACCCTAACCCGCCCCTGCGGGTACCCGCCCCGCTCCTACCCGCCCCAATAATTATTAAATCCAAAAAATAAAATAAAATTTTAAAAATTATATAACCATTATTTACATTCATAACATAAATTAAAATAAAAATTTAAATATGATACAATATTATTAATCATTTTACTAATTATTTTATATATATTACATATATTATATATTAAAAATATATATATTTATATATCTATTTATATACCGGAGCGGGTAAGGGCGGGTTCAACCGAAACCCGACCCCGCCCGCCCTGTCCAAGAACCCGCCCCGATGCAGGTGCGGGTAATTACCCGCCCCGAACGGATAGGGGCGGGGTGGGTACCCGCGGATTCGGGTAGTGTTGCCACCCCTAATTATGTCCTATCTAGTATGTTCTCTTATGTTGACTTTCAAGACTCCATTAAAAACATTCTAAATTTAAAAAGAGAAAATAACTTTTAATTCAAATATTACTAATTATTAAATATTAAGATAACTCTTTAATTTAATAATTACTTAAATTTTTAATTTTTATCTTATTTATAGTTAGGTATTAATAAATTCAAAAATTTAAGATTAGAATAAGATAGAATTTAAAATTTTTGGGTATATAAAAATAAAATTTAAAATTTTTGGGTATATAAGTTACATTATGTCAATTGATATTAAAATTAATTTATTAGAATTATTATTGTTATGTTTGTGATATTAGATTTTTAAAGGAATTATTCTCTTTGTTTGTTGAAAGTTGTGGAGTAAAATTTTTTTTTTTAAATTTTAATCTGAGTAAATTTTATATCTATAATTAAAGTTTAGCATTGTATCATTTTTACAATTATCCAACATAATTTTAAAATTTATTATTTAATTATTTACTAATTTATTTGTCAACTTAATGTTTATATTAAATATTTTTTGAAGAAAATTTCACTTGAGACATAATATTTTGTGTTGAAATTAATAAAATTGTCATTTGAGGAATTAGATTATAATGTAAATATTATCTTGCATATACACTTTGAATCTAAAGTTAGTATTGAATTGATAATGCATTTATTGATTTGTTTGATATATAACTTTAGTTTGATCATGATTCGTATGTCAAAATATTTTGGAAGGCTCTATAACAAAAATTGCACCTAGTGATAGTAAGCGCTAGACTTGGTACACTATATCAGTATATAATTATACTTTTAGGTCCATATGAATGAAAAATGATACCTGTCTATTTTATGTCCATAAAATTAGTGGAGCATGTCTTGTTTCAAAATTCACACAAAGAAAACAATCTAAGTGTGATTTTTGTCTATTATTTTGACTTTTCTGAATTAGATAACTTTCCGTTTATATTTATATAAAATAAGAAATTTTGAATATTTGATGTCTATAAATAATTATCATTATGTTTGAATATATTTTTGTCACGATTATTAAAGTGAATTTATTTTGACTAAAAGTTAATTATTTATACAATTGTCTTTCGTGAGATTATGGATGCTCTATTTACTCACCGAGTTGCAAAACTCACTCTATTGTATCTTTCATTTTTTTTTAGATATGGGCCTTGATCCTAATCCAATTTTATCCGTTCTGCTCTAGTTTTGTTTGTGTTGGTGAGCCCTTTACCGTTCAACGACTTGATGTTTTGTGTAAATAATTTTAAAACTCTTTAGACTTGTTAAATTGCTCCATGTGACATAGGCAGGATCCGACTTTAGTGACTTGAATATGTTACTTTGTAAATATTCTAGTAGATGAAACTAATAGACCATGCTTTACTGTAAATATTAAAGTCGAATTTTCTGTAAATATGCTGAGCATGTTTTAAATATGATGCTGAGAATGTGTTGCCTTTCAGTATAAATGAAAATTCTATTTGTTCTGTTTTCTTTAATATTGATTTCTGGGGCTTGCTTGGGAAGATTTTTCTAAGCGCCAGTCACGCCCAGATTGGGCCGTGACACGAGCGGTCAGCTCACTCGTCCGCTTAAATAAATATCGGGGGTTTAAATCCCACATTATGCATGCAGCAACCCATTCAAATCTGCGACGGGTTAGTCCTTGACCTATCGGGTCGAAGGATACCATAGACAACAAAAAAAAAATATTTAAGCCTATTTTATACACAAACAAAAATCAACTATGTTTGGCATATAACAAAATCAACCATAAAAATCGATCATTATTATAAAATATATATTGAAATATAAATACGTATTGATAATTAATTTTGATAACTAATTTTAGTATATAAATAATAGAGTATATACCCATTTTGGTCCTCAAAGAATTTCAAATAAGACATTTTAGTTCCCAACTAAAATTAATTACTCGATTGGTCCCTAACGATTAATTTTGTCAGTCACTTAGGTCCTTAACTCCGTCAACTCTAACAGAAGACAAAATGGTCCATGAAAACTCTAACATGGGACAAAATGATCCTTGACAACTCTAACAAGGAATAAAATGATCCCTGACCCCTTTATTCGAAAACGACACTGTTCTTTCCCAACTTTTATCATATCTCGCATAACCCTAACATTCATACTCTCCTTCTTCACCTTCACAGTCTTCTTTTCCATCTTTTCCTTCCTCCTTTTTAGCTCCAAAATTAAGCCATGGTGTAATTGTCACACGTGTTGCACCTACCTCAACATGTCATGGACCACACACTTCCTAAATCTTTGTGACTGGTACATCCACCTCCTCTACACTTCACCTACCAAAAGCATCCACTTCCACGTCTTTGATAACATCGCCTCTAACCCCGATAACGTCCACGACATCCTCAAGACCAAGTTCCACAAATACTCCAAGGACACGCCTTTCTCCATTCTCCAGCAAGTAATATAGATTGTTGGACATTAGAACATCATGAGAAGATTCTCCTTCGACATCATATGCAAATTCTCATTTGAAATAGACACCAAGTACTTCATTCCTTCTTTCCCAGAGTCCAAGTTGGCAGATGATAAACCCCATTTGTAGGGTTTATCTTGTATTGATTTTAGGGGATTTTATAACCTTTTACCCACATTTATCCATTGAAATAACATGGTTTTATAACTTCTCCTTTAATTGTGCTTAAGAGTGAAAACATGCTTTTTAGGTCTTAAAATAGCTAAATCTAATTCTCCTTGATTCCATTAGATGCCTTGATATGTTTGTTAAGTGATTTAAGGCTTAGGAGGCAAAGATTGGATCAAAGAAATGAAGAAAGAAGCATGAAAAGTTGGAGAACTCATGAAGAAATGAAAGAACCGGAAAGCTGTCAAGCCGACCTCTTCGCACTTAAATGACCATAACTTGAGCTGCAGAGGTCCAAATGATGCGGTTCCAGTTGGGTTAGAAAGCTAACATCCGGGGCTTCGAAACGATATAAGATTTGCCATAGTTGCCACATGTATGGTGGCGCGCACGCGCATAGTACGCGCACGCGCCATTGCTGCCACCTGGTCCACTTAAAGCAAAACGTAGCCAGCGATTTTAGAAGCCTTGTGGGCCCAATTCAACTCATTTCTGATGCTATTTAAGCCAAGGATTGAAGAGGAATCAACTAACTTTTAACCATTAGTTTAGTTTAGTAGTTAGAGTTAGTTTCTAGAGAGAGAAGCTCTCTCTTCTCTCTAGAATTAGGATTAGGATTAGGATTAGGTTTAGTTCTTAGATCTAGATTTTAATCTTTGCTTTCTTCTACTTCTACATCTCAATTCCTTGTAGTTACATTCATTCTTCTTCCATTCTTTTGTTATAATCTCTTTTATGTTGTTCTTGTATTTCGATATAGATCTAGTATTGTTCCTTCTACTCTTTTTCAATTCAATAAAGGTAATTCATAATAAATGTGTTTCTTTTAATTGTTGTTGTTAATTCTTTACAATAATTGTTGTTAGATTTCATTCTTGTTGTCAATTTACTATGCTTTTCTTGTGTGCCTTCCAAGTGTTTGATGAAATGCTTGGTTGGATTTTAGTGTAGGTTTTGTTCCTCTTGACTTTGGTTGAGTAATTAGTGACTCTTGAGTTATCTAATCCCTTTGTTGATTGATAATTAGAAGTTGCTAATTGATTTGAATGCATCTAAAGCTAGCCATTCCTTTAGGAGTTGATTAGGACTTGAGGAATCAAATTGATTCATTCACTTGACTTTCCTCTATAGTTAGAGGTTAACTAAGTGGGAGCAATGGACAATTTGTTATCACAATTGAAGATGATAACTAGGATAGGACTTCTAGTTCTCATATCTTGCCAAGAGCTTTGTTAGTTGTTAGTTTATTTCCTTTGCCATTTTATAATTCTTGTCTATAATCTCAAAAACCCCAAAATAACTCACAACCAATATCAAGACACTTTATTGTAATTCCTAGGGAGAACGACCCGAGGTTTGAATACTTCGGTTTATAAATTTTAGGGGTTTGTTTTAGTGACAAACAACTTTTGTATGAAAGGATTAGTGATTGGTTTAGAAACTATACTTGCAACGAGAATTTATTTGTGAAATTCTATACCATCAAAAATCCAATCATCAGCAGACAGCTTCGATCTTGCATCCAAGCTATTACAACGAGCAATGTCGCCGTTACTGTTCATATGAAAACTAAAGCGATTACTCAACATTGGTTCGGAGAAGAAACTGAAAGAAGCGATCGGAGTGGTGGACAATGTGGTCATGGAGATGTTAGGGCAGAGGAGGAGGGAGATGGCAACGACGACAACGAGTTGAGAAATTTTTTTTCTTGTGAACATTAAATTTATAGAGTGTGCATGGTGTAGTTTAAAGTTACAGTGTTAGACTGTTAGTGTTATGCGAGATATGATGAAAATTGTGAGAGAACAGTGTCATTTCTGAACAAAGGAGATCAAGGACCATTTTATCCCCTATTAGAGTTGTCAGGGACTATTTTGTCCTCCGTTAGAATTAACGGAGTAAAGGACCTAAGTGACTGACGGAGTTAATTGTTAAGAACCAATAGAGTAATTAATTTTAGTTGGGAACTAAAGTGTTCAGTCTAAAATTCTTTGAGGACTAAAATAGATATATACTCTAAATAATATTTTCTTACAAAAATACTAGATTCTAAACTCATGGTTAAAATCAAGTCCATAACGAATTATTTAGAAATATTTTTACTAACCAAGTTGAGTTGCTTTAATGGTTAGTTTATTAGTCGATTTAAGTAAGTGTTGGAAGTTCGAATCATACCTTATGTATACAGCAACTCATTAACCAATAATAAATTCTTAAATAGAGTTTCGATCCGCGAAAGAAGGACCAGAAATAACAATAAACCAAACATTTTGAATTCCTTTGGATTATGGTGATCTAGTTTAGTATAAGTGTATAATCTTATTACAAGACCTCAAAATAATAATAATAATAATAATAATAATAATAATAATAATAATAATAATAATAATAATCTACCAAAAACCTTGTCTAATTTTTTAAGGAGAAGCCAAATAGAACTTGGTTTTCAAAACTGAATTTCTACGGGGCAAATCCCAATGGAAATATCAACCAATATAAATATTAAATACTAAAAAAATAAGAAAAGTCAAAGTCAAGAATCATAACATCTTAAAGCAGAAAGTGTCGGTAACAATATCAAATACGACAAAATTTTAAGTATGTACATACGTCAAATCAATAAATTTCAAGCACAGTTGACGCAATAACATACGTCAAGAGTAAAAACTTTCATACAAGCGGTGCAACAATGTTCTATTAAATTTTTCAATAAAAAATTATATATTATTTGTATTTTGTAATGAATGATAATTAATTAGCAATAATTTCAGGCTATTTAAGCAACACATCTCAGGATTCAAAATACTTCATTCACTCTTTGACACTGATCATAGTTGCAAGCACACACCATCATCACAAACATAGCAATGGCTAAAGTTGGAAGAATGAAGCTGGGGTCACAAGGCTTGGAAGTGTCTCAACAAGGATTTGGATGCATGGGAATGTCTGCTTTCTATGGACCTCCAAAGCCAGAACCTGACATGATTTCTCTCATTCATCATGCTGTTCAAAGTGGTGTCACTTTCCTTGACACTTCTGATGTCTATGGCCCTCACACCAATGAAATACTACTTGGAAAGGTTCCTACTTGAACCTTGATTCAGATACCCTTTTTTGTTTTCTTTTGATGCTTCTTTCTCTTAGCTACAAGTGTCTGTTTCTGTTTCTACTTTCTATACTATGTTGTTGAGATTGACCTTATATGTTGAGATATCATGTCTTTTTATGTCCAATGTTTGCTTTGGCTTTTTTATTTGATCATGACTAAGTGATGGTTTATCTGCATCATGAAATTTTGAGGCAGGCTTTGAAGGGAGGGGTAAGAGAGAAGGTTGAATTGGCAACCAAGTTCGGAGCCACCCATAGTGAGGGGAAATTTGTGATTCGTGGAGATCCAGCATATGTGAGAGCTGCTTGTGAAGGAAGCTTGAAGAGACTTGATATTGATTGCATTGATCTGTATTACCAACACCGAATCGATACAAGTGTTCCGGTTGAAGTCACGGTTTGATCCTTTCTCTTGCTCTAGATTGAGAAATGTTTGTGTGAATTAGTTTTTGTATACATACTTTGAACTCATCACCTCATTTCCAGAGCATGGAGTGTGCTAAAATTTGACCAGTTCAATGAACATCATCTTTATCTTAGTTTCTTAATTATATGAGAGCCCAATTGGCTTTTAGAATCCTATAAATCTATAATGCTTCTATTTCCAAGTTTCAACATGAGATCATGAAAATATACTAATTGTTTATGCATGAAGAGGCATATATTATACTATGGTGGCCTAACCCTGTTTCCTTTTTAATTTTAATTAAGATTGGTGAGCTTAAGAAGCTTGTTGAGGAGGGAAAAATAAAGTACATTGGTCTATCTGAGGCCTCAGCTTCAACAATCAGAAGAGCACATGCTGTTCATCCCATAACAGCCGTGCAGTTGGAGTGGTCGCTGTGGTCAAGAGATGTCGAGGAAGACATAATTCCAACTTGCAGGTGCGTTTGAAGAGAATGACTTGGTGCTTGATAGACTAAGATGATCCAGTAATATAGAATCAATAGAAGTTTTCTGTGCAAAACTATGCTAAGATCAATGCACCAATTAATATACGAAACATGTCATGTTACCTTAAAAATTTCTATTTAGTACTTCTGATAAGACAACATGATACAATGTCTATATTCATGGCTTCTAAATTTGTTGCTTGCAGGGAACTTGGTATTGGAATTGTTGCATATAGTCCTCTTGGGAGAGGATTCCTTTCATCAGGATCAAAATTGATTGAGAATTTGCCTGAGGGTGACTACCGGAAGGTTTGTCTCATGGCTTAATTATTTCAGAAATTCATGGCAATCACTAATGCATTTTCATATTCAACCTTCCTTGTATGTATATTATTTCAATGTTCATCAGATACAATGATATATTCTTATGTCTTGTGCCTTGTGTTGCAGAATATGCCTAGATTCCAACCTGAGAACTTGGAGGCAAACAAGACTATATTTGAGAGGGTCAATGAAATGGCTGCAAAGAAGGGATGCACTCCTTCGCAGCTCGCATTGGCATGGGTTCACCACCAAGGAAATGATGTATGCCCCATTCCTGGAACCACTAAAGTTGAGAACTTTAATCAAAACATTGGTGCTTTGTCTGTGAAACTTACACCACAAGAAATGGCAGAGCTCGAGTCCTTCGCTGCTGCGGATGCTGTCAAAGGTGATAGATATGGTAATGATATCGCTACATGGAAGACCTCTGATACCCCACCACTTTCTTCTTGGAAGGCTGTTTAATCAATTCATGACTTGTACTATTAGGCACCCTTGTATTTTGGTATTTGTTGTTTAATTTTGAGTGTTGGTACCTAATAATGTATTCTGTATGAGGGATACACCTAGTTTTCTAGTAGAATTTTGTTGCATCAACCTTTGAAGTTTCTTTTTGTTGATTTTCCCTTTCAAATGGTTTCAACTTCATTACTAATAACTTCATGTGTATACATGTATGTCTTAGGAAAACAAAAACAGTTCATGAAAAAGGAGCAATGACATATATATGCATGTATCTTTTACTACTAATTAAGAAATGTGATTGTTTCCTTGGAAATTAGCACTATTTAGTTGCATATAATAATAATCTTTGACTAATTTGGGAGTGAATTTTCACAACCAAATGATATGTGGGTTTGTAATTTTTCTGAAAGATCTGAACAGTATATTTTTAAGCAATAGAAGTTGCTCCATGTATGGTGCTCTCTTCAGATCATGTATTCAACTGTCAAAGTGGAAATTTTTAAGTGAACGGTCCTATTAACATTTGAGAGAAGGTGAAGTTCATCCTTTGATTACTCTACCAGAAAAATATAATTTAGTTTTAAATAAATATCAAATACATCACCAAAAAATAAAGAACAATGCACTCTTTGATTAATGTTACTGTCAAAGGCTCACAAGTTCTCCTGTCCAAAGTGATTGTTGCTGATTTCAATATGATGAGGAGTTAACAACCGTAAAAACTATGAAGCACAAAATATAAGAAGAAAGAAGAAGCAGCAATGACAATAGAAGAAAGAAAATGAAAATAGGATTTAAATATCATTTCCCAAACAGGAGTACTATTTGGTGCTGAAAAATTGGAGTGTTCAATCCACTTGCCAAGAGATGATAAACAGTGAAGACAATAAAATAATATTTTGAGTATCAAATTTTTACACGAAGTTACCAACTCTTTGAGATTCAAGTTGTCAATTTTCTTCAGCAGTGGAACACTAGAACAAGTCAGAAGAGGTAGCAGCAGTGGAATTAAACAACCATATAGAAACAACTTTCAAATAAGAAAAGCAGAGTGAAAGACAGACATTCATTTTATTTTACATAATATCATTTTTACCAAACAAGGAAACGGTCATCAACTTTCATCTTATTTTATCCTTTAACAGTTTCACAATCTTAAGCCTATTTATATGACAGCAACATAGTTGCAAGCACACAATCACAACAGATCAATGGCTAAAGTTGGAAGAATGAAGCTGGGGTCACAGGGCTTAGAGGTGTCTCAACAAGGACTTGGTTGCATGGGAATGTCTGCATTCTATGGACCCCCAAAGCCAGAACCTGACATGATTGCTCTCATTCACCATGCTATTCATAATGGTGTCACATTCCTTGACACCTCTGATTTCTATGGTCCTCACACCAATGAAATGCTTATTGGAAAGGTTCTTACTTGAACTTTGATTCACCTACCCTTTTTGGTTTTTCTTTTGATTCTCTTTTCCTGAAATGAAAAATCTTTGGTTTGAACTATAAAAGCAGACATCTATTAAACAAAGTAGAGAAAATTGAATATCATGAGCTAGTTTTTCGAGTTGAATTAGATCCGCTAACTTCTTAATATGATATAAACATTTATCATGTGTTTCCTTCTCTAGAATGATTTTGAGATGTCTGGCTTGTATTTTTTTTATTTATCATGTGTCTTTGATTTAGTTAAAAATTTTGCTTTGCTTTGAGCATGCTATGATCCTATGACTAAGTTGGTGACATACATGGAGACAGGCTTTGAAGGAAGGGATGAGGGAGAAATCTGAAATTGCAACCAAGTTTGGAGTAATCTTTTCTGATGATGGAAAATTTGGTAGCCGTGGCGATCCGGCATACGTGAGAGCTGCTTGTGAAGGAAGCTTGAAGAGACTTGATATTGATTGCATTGATCTCTATTACCAACATCAAATTGATACTAAAGTGCCAATTGAAGTCACGGTTTGGATTTTCTCTTTGATTTGGCTTTTGCTTCTTTGAGGTTATTGAAACAATGAAAATAGAGATAGATTATAGACTAGTTTTTCACTCTAATGAAAAGTTAAATACATGTATATACTCTAATGACTTGACTCTTTTTCCTTTGTGATTTTAATTAAGATTGGAGAGCTTAAGAAACTTGTTGAGGAGGGAAAAGTAAAATACATTGGTTTGTCTGAGGCTTCAGCTTCAACAATCAGAAGAGCACATGCTGTTCATCCCATCACAGCAGTTCAAATTGAATGGTCTCTTTGGTCAAGAGATGTGGAGGAAGAAATAGTTCCAACATGCAGGTTTGTGAATCTAATAATGCACAAACATTATTTCATTTTGTTTTTTGTCAACAAGCAATTCTCTTTCTAGGACTAAACCATCATGATACAATGTTTGAATTCATGGCTTCTAAATTTGTTCCATCTCAGAGAACTTGGTATTGGAATTGTTGCATATAGTCCTCTTGGCCGCGGATTCTTTACAACCGGATCAAAGTTGCTTGATAATTTGTCTCAGGATGACTACCGAAAGGTTTGTCAATACTTGCTATTACAGAAATTCATGTTAATTAACATATGCATTTCTATAATCATAATCATCATGATTCTGCTTATGTATGTACCTAGAGAGAGTGACATTCACATCTTCTAACCTTGGTTTTCTTCACCAATACCTATAATATTATTTGCACAATTCATTGATATTTTCTGTATGTATCTGCATTAACTGAAAAACATCAATAAGAATTAAATTTCTTATTCACCATGGCCTAAATTAGTATAGTTTGGAATATTGCCTTGGAAATTTTTCAAATATCCATCAATGATACCTGACATATTCTTGTGTTCTTGTTGCAGTTTATTCCTAGATTCCAACCAGAAAACCTGGAGCAGAACAAGACTATATTTGAGAGGGTCAATGAAATGGCGGCAAAGAAGGGATGCACCCCATCTCAGCTTGCATTGGCATGGGTTCACCACCAAGGAAATGATGTGTGCCCCATTCCTGGAACCACTAAAGCTGAGAACTTTAATCAAAACATTGGTGCCTTGTCTGTGAAACTTACGCCACAAGAAATGACAGAACTCGAGTCCTTCGCTGCCACGGATGCTGTGAAGGGTGACAGATATCCGGAGAATATAACTACATGGAAGAAAGCTAACACTCCACCACTTTCTTCTTGGAAACCTGTTTAGATTTAAGTCCATTACTTACACTATTATATATTATTGAACTCTTTGCTATTTGTTGTTGGTTTGTTATTCTTAATATCAGTATAAGGAACATCCCTTGTTTTTTTCGAAGGAATTTGATTGCATTCACCTTTCTAAGTTTCTTGCTATTGATTTGAACCAACTACATTGCAGAAAACTTCAGTCTTCAGCTGTGTATATATGCATGTCTAACAAAACAAAGGATGCAACATTTTAATTTGTTGCGTCAGCATTTAACCTTTTAAATAACAAAGACCAAATATACAATTTTTAAATGTTTTGAAGCAAAAAAGTTATAAAATATAAATACCAAAACCAGACAAGTGTATTCCGCAACCATCAAACATTATTTATACCTATAAAATTCAACTATAAAAATGTATTTTTTTTTCTTAATCAAGCATGACCTCTCGTCCTAAGTGTAAAGTAACTTTCACAATGCTACTAAGAAAATATCAAAGTGGGGTCCACTTCTCACTTTTCCTACCCTGAAAATATCAAAGTGGGTCTAGAGTTCGATGGTTACAAGTCTGAAGTAGAATTTTATCCAAAAATCTATGGGAAGTACCAATCAACGGAGACAACTGTTATAAAAAGATTAAATTACAATCACAAGTAGTTTATATGAGTAAGACATAGCTTAGAGCATTCATTCAGTTCAGGGAATCCAAATAGACAGACACATTCTTCATCACTCTTTGGAAGCACAGCATCACACCACAGCCATGGCCAAAGTTGGAAGAATGAAACTGGGATCACAGGGCTTGGAGGTGTCTCAGCAAGGACTTGGATGCATGGGAATGTCTGCTTTCTATGGACCTCCAAAGCCAGAACCTGACATGATTTCTCTCATTCACTATGCTGCACAAATTGGTGTTACATTCCTTGATACCTCTGATGTCTATGGTCCTCACACCAACGAGATTCTACTTGGAAAGGTTCCAACTTGAGCTTTGATTCAGCTACCCTCTTTGGTTTTCTTTTGATTCTTTGATTCTTTATGGTGTATTAATCCATGGTCTGAATTAGAGAAATTAGGGTTGAATATACACACTAGACTTTATCTTTGGAATTTTGTACAGGCTTTGAAGGGAGGAGTGAGAGAGAAGGTTGAATTGGCAACCAAGTTTGGAATCAGCATGTCTGATGGTTTTAAAGTTGAGATCCGTGGAGATCCATCATATGTGAGAGCTGCTTGTGAGGGAAGCTTGAAGAGGCTTGACATTGATTGCATTGATCTCTATTACCAACATCGAATCGATACTCGTGTTCCAATTGAAGTCACGGTTTGAATCTTTCTCTGTGCTACTTTGTATATGAGAATCTCAATTGTTCTTTAGAAATTAGAATATACTATGTATTTGTTATGTCATAAAATTCTCTGCTTTCAAGTTTCACTATTATTGTTAATGTTAAAGAGGATAAAGTAATGAAATTAGACTATTTGGTTACATATATGATGGTACATGTTTGATGAGTTCAAATGTTTTCCTTTTGTTTTCTTAATTTCAAATTAAGATTGGGGAGCTTAAGAAGCTTGTTGAGGAGGGAAAAATAAAATACATTGGTTTATCTGAGGCGTCGGCTTCAACAATCCGAAGAGCGCATGCTGTTCATCCCATAACAGCAGTGCAGTTGGAGTGGTCTCTTTGGTCAAGAGATGTTGAGGAAGAGATAGTTCCAACTTGCAGGTGTGTGATTTAATGTAAAGACTTTATGTTAATTTTTCTTCTCTAACTCGAAATTCTAATATATCATAATCATATCGAGTCTAGCCTTTCGCGAGTTCTAAATATTTTCCTTGCCAGGGAACTTGGAATTGGAATTGTGGCATATAGTCCTCTTGGGAGAGGATTCCTTTCATCAGGAACAAAACTGATTGAGAATTTGTCTGAGAATGACTTCAGAAAGGTTTGTGTAAAATAAATCCATAGCTTTAATTACTTTTGCATTTTCATAATTCAGTATCCTTGTTAGTTTCTGTACCTAGAGATAGTCACTCAAAGTTGAATGCAAATAATCGATTGAATCTGATGTTATAGGATTGCTTAACTAGTACCAAGCACATTAAACAGAATAAGTTTTCTCAATCACCAATTCACCATGGATAAATATGTAAGGCCCACATCGGTTGGAGAGGGAAACGAAGCATGCCTTATAAGGGTGTGGATACATCTCTCTAGCATAATGCATTTTGACGAGTGAGTGTGGGGGGCTTCGGCTAGCATCCCTATCGTCAAAGACAAAACCATGAGGCCTTGTGTGCCAAAGCGGACAATATCATGCTAGCGGGTGGTTTGGGCTGTTAATTACCTTGATTAAGTGTATGGTGCTGCATTCAATTTATTTATAGTCAAAACTATTTAGTTTATGATTCTACTTGATGGTTTCAGTGGCTAAGAGAAGGGGGGTTGAATCTTAGCCCCCTTTTTGCTTGATAACACTTGCTGACTTGTCAGACTAATTCTGGAAACTTTTACTCCTTTTATCTCTTCACTTCACACGAGACTTTTTGTTTTGTCTCGTCCTTAGCCACGAGACTTTTCTTTTTGTCTCGTCACTTGGCAAGAGATAATTCTGATTTTTGCTCCTGTGTAGTAGAAAACAGAAATGGAGTAGAAAGGAGAAGAAGATTGCACCCAGATATATCCTGGTTCGGCTGCTAAGTGCAGTGCAGCCTACATCCAGTCTCCATCACAAACATGATGGAATTTCACTATAATCAACTTGATTACAAACTGTAAAGTGCTAACCCAACTTATAAGGGGATTCCCACAGAATCATTAAACAAAACATAGATGAACAAAGGAACTCTAAGACATCTATGGCTTTTTCTTTTAATTTTGCTCTCTCTGTCTTTTTCCGCTCTATGGCTTTTTCATACAAACCTCACTTGTTTGCCTTTTTCCCATGAGACTCAAGATATGACAAAATTAAACAGAAAATTACAAAACAGAGAACATTGAAGGAGAAGAGAAAACTGTTAGCTCAGGTAGCTCTAAGAACTCTGTGTCTTGCACTCTCAAATTTTCTCCTTGCATCAAACAGTGGTTGTCCACCCTTATTATAGAAGAGGGGAGCCTCCACTTATTGAAGTCAAAACCGAGCCAACTTCTTCCTCCTTCAACAAACAGAACCGGTTTGGCCACATAGAGAGAGAAGAGATAACCATGCATAACCCAACATGCAATTACCTCTAGTCCTTCCTTGATCATCACCCTTCATCAATCCGGGCAATCCATCATTGGCTTCCTCTCCAAGATGGATTTCTGGCCATTGATGCTTCATGATGATGATGACTTCATCTGCTTCAATCTCTGCTTCAACCATCACTTCGCCACTCTAGCTACTCCCTGTGGTGGTTGAGCAGAATCAAAGACAAGCCATGCTTCAAGAATCTCACTTGCTGGCCAAATCTTCATCTTCCTTTTCTGAGCATGAAGAGCTCGAGATTACCTCACCAAATCTAACCACATTTGGTGACAATCTCATCCACTACATACTTTTCTTTTTCCTGCCATCATTAACTTGATGGTCTTGATGCATGCAACTTCTTCTTTTTCTTTGTTGATGAGCATAGCGTCCATAGCTTCCTGGACAAGGACCGAAGAAGAAACAAGAAAGAGATGAGAGAGAATAAACAACTTAGAAGAAAAGCAATTCAATGTGATAAACCACTTTGTTGGTAAAAGTTGCTTTTACTTCCCTAGCTTAGAGTGGCGTGTAGTCATTATGGCCATCAATCAATTCAGCTGAACTTTTCTCTCTCATATTTCCCATGCATCAATTAACAATATAATAGATTTTGAAATCCATCACATGGTATAATGCTTGTATCCGTTGGAAGCATGAGGCAAATGTTAACATTTGCTTTCCTGATGGATTTGAAATCAAGCATTGGATCTTAAGCATATAACATAGTTGGGCTTGGATCAACCAAAATCATTCTAGCCCAAGTAGTTTATTTTCCATTCAGCTACAAGAAACTAACTCATATTAATGTTGAATATTTTAATCATTGGGCTAGCAACATTTCCTTTTATTTCGGCCCAATTTAAAATACTACATTGTCTCAGCCACAATGATCACAATAAATTAATATCAAGGCTGAATGTTCATAAGCATATTGGGCTTGCACCAGAATTTCATTTTCGGCCCAATATTAAAAACCTGCAACAAAATTATTAATCAATATATGTTAAATAAAAATCAGATTAATAATTTTGTAATTAATTATTTTTAATAATGTTTAGTCATCACAAATATTAATTTAGAGTTTTCCAAACTCATCAATCTCCCCCTTGATGACAAACATTATTAAAATTGAAATGGAAAGAAATTTAAAAATTGAGTATGAATACTCCCTTTGAAGATTGAATTTCTCCCCCTTTCTAAATGTCACATGGCTCCCCCTTGATGTATGCTTATTTTACCAAGGGAAGCACTAGCCTGTAACATTTGAATCAAGCTTAAAGTAACAATGTTATTTAGCATATTTATACATGATGCTAAATACTTGATTTATGAGCAGTTTTAAATTGATAATCAAAACTCATTTGATATCATAAACTGATTTACTGCTCAAACATTTTCAAAAAGTATCCAAATATTTTTCAAACATTTTCCTATTTAGGATATCAGAGCAAAACAACATGATGAAAAATATTTGAAGAACAAAACAAGGCAGTTTTTATATTTTACACAATTTAAAGGAACTGCCAAAAATAAATTTTCAATCCAACAAGTTTATCAATGATGAATCAACAGCCAGACATCAAAATAAATCAATCATTATTATAAACCAAATGCCAAATAAACTAATCATGATAAACCAAATGCCAAATGTAGTTTAAACAGCAGTGACCATAGTAAAACAAATGCAATAACAACATGCATTCTTTGAACAAGGGTGATCATGAATTTTCAATTTGAAAATTTCATCCCCTGTTCTCATCCCCTGTTTTTATTTGTTTTCCAATTTTAATTTTGGAAACTAAATTTCCTCCCCCTTTTGTCATCAAAGGAGTACCCGCAAACAGAATTTATTTTATGAAACAAAATATGCAAAATATAACCATTATCCAAAATAATCAAGTGTTTAACAGAGTACCACAAGACAAAAGTATCCATATAATCAATCAAAAGTTCAAACAAGAACCAATTAACACCAGAATTCACATAAGACATCAGATAGATTGTACTCCTGATTCAGAATCGGCATTCTTGTCACCAGCTCCTTCTCCCTTTATGAGTGAAACCTTATTCTCAACATCTTCATTTGTTAGATCAACTTTAAAATGTTCAAAGATGCAGGTGAGAAACATCCCATATGAAAGATTAGGCCTTTTTGAACTTTTGACAGATTTCCACATGTGCCTTATCATAAGGTATGCAAATGATATTTCAGATGAAGTAACGAGAGCAAAAAGGACAAGAAAGTCAGACACTGTTACCCGATATCGTGGTCCACTTTGTGGCATGAGAACATGAGATATGATATTGTAAAGAAGAATTGTCTTATCTGGACCAAGTTCTTTAAGAGTTGATGTCGTACCATCCATTTTGGAAAGACCTTCGCAAGTGTGATTTAAAGCCATCCGGTATGTGATCCCAACCCTTAAATCCCATTTCTTAGACATGTATGCTCTTGGTCCTTCTTCTTTGTAGCCTAGAGTCATCCCAATGATTCCAGCATCAAGAGTGATATGAATCTTCTTCACATATGAGTGGATTGTGCCATCAATAAGTCTCATGTTGGAGTAGAACTCACGGACTAAACCTGGGTAAACTGGCTTCCAGATGTAAAGCAGAGGAGTCCATTGAATATTAGCAAACAGAGAGGAGACATTGATCCCTTTGTTGGAGAATGAGTCTAGGCTAACTAGATAAGTAGCACAGAGATCGCGTTCTTTCAGAACTTCATTGTGGAATGCATGGGAAACACATGAGTCGAACCTAGATGGATCATAGTGAGAGTGTGACGTATGAAACTTTTTCTTGAAATCCCATGACTCCAAACTTGCTAGCTCCTTGGTGTTATTCAAGACAATACCTTTAAGCTTCTGAGTGCTCTTCTCGGGTGTGCCCTTTTTGTTCATGATAATGAGAATGGAAGGGTAGGAGATGAAAGAGTGAAGGGAACCGAAGTGAGTGAGAGAGGATGAATGAAATAAATGTTGAGTGAAAAGAGACTATGAGGGAGTTAATACACAAGATAGGTGGTTAGTGACTAGGGTGGTTTCCAAGGATTTGAAAAAGTGGTTCCTTGAATCAAGGGATTAGTTTGAAAAAGAAAGATTTGATTTGACATTATCTCTCTTTCAACTAGATATGATAGGACACTTTGAGATTTGATTTTCAAAAAAAATGAGGAACTAACAAAACGGTCAGAGTGGGGTCAACAAATTTTGTGAGGCCCATAGGAGTTTATTTCTGTGCAGCCTCCCTCTTAATCATAGCTCCTCCATCATGCCATTATTTTTATCTCGTCCAAACCTACGAGCAAAATTGAACAGAGTCACATATTCACAAATTTTCAATGAAACTTAAATCAAACATTCCCAAACTTTTTCTCAAGGTATAGAATCTGTCTTCACAGAGAGGTTTTGTAAAAATATCAGCAATTTGGTCTTCAGATTTTACAAATTGAATATCAATAGTACCCTTTTGCACATGTTCTCTAATGAAATGATATTTTATCTCAATGTGCTTAGTTCTTGAGTGCAGAACAGGATTTTTTGAAATGTTTATAGCACTCATATTATCACAAAATAAGGGTATACTATTGATTTTTAATTTGTAATCTTCCAATTGTATTTTTAACCAAATTAATTGTGAGCAACATGCAGATGCGGAAACATATTCGGCTTCAGCAGTGGATAAAGCCACTGTGGCTTGTTTCTTGCTTGACCACATGTTGAGTGAGCTTCCAAGGAAGCAACACATGCCGGAGGTGCTCCTCCTATCCACTCGATCTCCCGCATAATCTGCATCACAAAAACCTACTGCACAAAAGTCATCAGATTTAGGATACCATAATCCATAATTACATGTTCTCTTAATGTATCTAATGATGCGTTTAACAGCCGTAAAGTGGGATTCTTTTGGATGAGATTGAAACCTTGAACATACACCCACACTTTGGACTATATCCGGTCTAGAGGAGGTAAGGTACATAAGTGAACCTATCATTCCTCTATACCTTGTTTCATCCACATCTTGGTCATCATCATCCTTTTCAAGTTTAGTATTGGGATGCATAGGAGTGCCCATTGGTTTGGAGTTTTCTAGGCCAAACTTTTTGATAAGTTCTTTGGCATACTTTCCTTGGTAAATAAAAGTGCAACTAGGAGTTTGTTTAATTTGGAGGCCAAGAAAGAAAGTAAGCTCTCCCATTAAACTCATTTCAAACTCACTAGTCATGAGTTTTCCAAACTCTTCACACAAGGAAATGTTGGCCGATCCAAATACAATGTCATCAACATAAACTTGAACAAGGAGCATATCATCATTAGATGCTTTAATAAATAAAGTAGTGTCGGTGGTACCCCTTTGAAATTTATTTTCCAACAAGAAGGCACTAAGCCTTTCATACCAAGCTCTTGGAGCTTGTCTAAGACCATAAAGAGCCTTAGTTAATTTAAAAACATGATTTGGAAACTCTTTATGTTCAAAATCGGGGGGTTGAGCCACATACACTTCTCTATCGATAAAGCCATTAAGGAAGGCACACTTAACATCCATTTGAAACATTTTGAAACCCTTATGGGCAGCATAGGCAAGAAGCAACCTAATTGCTTCCATTCTAGCTACCGGAGTAAAAGACTCATCAAAACCTATTCCCTCCTCTTGATCGTAACCTTGGGCCACTAGTCTAGCCTTGTTACGAACAACTTGTCCATCCTCACCAAGTTTATTTTTAAACACCCACTTAGTACCGGTAACTTTCTTACCATTCAGATGATGTACTAATGTCCAAACCTTATTCTTGTCAAATTGAGCAAGCTCCTCTTACATTACTTTAACCCATGATGGATTCTTAAGAGCTTGTTTGACATTGTTGGGCTCTATTTGTGACAAGAGAGCAAGATTGCTAGGTTCGGTTTGCCTTTTGGTGGATGATCTTGTTGTTACTCCTTGAGAGGGACCACCAATGATGAAGTCATGAGGATACCCCCTCATAGACTTCCATTCTCTAGGCTTTCGGACAGGTGTAGAGCATTGATGAACTTCTGGTGGTCTCACTGTTTCAGTTGCTCGTCCCTGCTCAGGAGACAAAACGGAAGTGTCTCCTTCAATCTGACGAGACAAAACTGGACTGGCAGATTCTTCATTCTGGACAGATTTGGGATTTTCTTTGCTTGTTCCAGCTCCTTCTCCATCTGAATCATTATCTATCACAGTACTGGGAATTAAGTTAGAATCACAAAAAGCAACATGTATGGATTCTCTATTGTCCTATGCTCCTTGAAATAAACTCTATAGGCCTTGCTTGTGGTGGAATATCCAACAAACATTTCTTCATAGGATTTTGGATCTAACTTTCCAAGATTTTCTTTATTATTAAGCACAAAGCATTTGCATCCAAAAACATGAAAGTACTTAAGATTTGGAGGGGTTTCTTTCCATAGCTCATAAGGGATTTTCTTTAACCCTTTTCTAATGATTGTTCTATTCAAAATATAGCATGCTGTGTTCACAGCTTCAGCCCATAAAAATTTAGGAATCTCATTTTCACATAGCATAGCCCTAGTCATTTCTTGAAGGCTTCGATTCCTTCTTTCAACCACCCCATTTTGTTGGGGGGTTCTAGGACATGAAAAATTATGAGAAATCCCTAAGTCATCACAGAATTTTTCAAAGTCTTGATTTTCAAATTCTCTTCCATGATCACTTCTCAAATGGGCAATTTTCAAATCCTTTTCATTTTGAATTTTCTTACAAAGGGTGGAGAAAGCATAAAATGCATCATTCTTATGAGCAATGAAAAGTACCCAACCAAATCTAGAGTAATCATCTACCACTACAAGACCATAGTGTTTACCTCCTAAACTTTGAGTTCTAGTAGGACCAAAAAGATCAATATGCAACATTTCTAATGGCCTTTTGGTTGAGATTCCATCTTTTGATTTAAAAGAGGATTTTACTTGCTTGCCCAATTGACATGCACAAGTAAGATCCTTATCAAACTTGATGTTTGAAATTCCTCTAACCAAATTCTTTTTAACTAGCTTAGAAATTTGGTACATGCTAGCATGTCCCAACTTTCTATGCCAAAGCCATTTTTCAGATTCAAAATATGTAAAACATGTTACATTTTGTTCCTTTAAGTCCTCAAGAGTTAATCCATACACATTGTTGCATCTCTTGGCTTCAAATAAAATATCTCCAGTTTTCTCACAAACAACCAAACAAACAAACTTCTTAAAAATAACATCAAAACCTAAATCACACAATTGACTAACACTAAGTAAGTTATGTTTCAAACCATTTACAAGAAGCACATCATTTATACAAGATGAAAATTTTTTACCAACTTTCCCAACAGCCACTATTTTTCCTTTTGCATCATCTCCAAAAGTGACAAGCCCTCTATCATATTCATCAAGCTTTATGAAGAAGGTTGTCTTTCCGGTCATATGCCTAGAGCATCCGCTGTCCATGTACCACATATTTTCTTTCTTCTTGGAAGCTAGGCATACCTACAAAATAAGCTCAAGTGACCTTAGGTATCCAAATGTTCTTGGATCCTTTCACGTTAAACCATCTCTTATGTCCCAAATCATTGTAATCAAAAACAACTTTGTAAACTTTATCACCTATCATTTTTTCACCAAAGAAACATTGAACTGGAAAGTGTCCATTTCGATTGCATAGTCTACAAAATCTTGGAGTTGCTGTTTTGTTAAAGTAGATTGGGTCTTGATACCTTGTATCATTTGAAGATGAAGTGATGTTTTCAAAATGAGATTTTTCATATTTATAAAACCCCAATCCAGCTTTATCATAGAGAGATTTTTGACTAGCCAAAATTTGATTAAGATTTTCAGAACTTTGTGTAAACTTGGCTAAGTCTTCCTTAAACCTTTTAACCTCTTCAAGCAACTCTTTATTTCTTTTAAAACAGTCCACATATGCAAGAACAGAATGGTCACTTTTACAGTTTCTCACTTGGGCTCTTAACTGCTTATTCTCTTCAACAAGATTACAAGCAGTTTTGGCCTCTCTTAGTTTTTCTTTAAGAAAATCATTTTCAGCCTTAAGAATGAAATTTTGTTGTTCAAGATCTTGATTATCAGTCAGAAAACATCTTATTTTTTCAGAGAGGTGATCTATCATAAGATGAAGGTCTTCAGTGTCAGAGTTTTGAAAGAATACCTGATCTACCTCATTTGCCATGAGACAAGGCTGTGACTTAGTCTCAAATTCTTCATCATCATCATCTGAGTCATTTTCCAAATCTTCCCATGAAGCTATCAGTCCCTTCTTCTTTTCCTTTTTCGGCTTTTCCTCCTTCTTTAACTTGGGACAATCAAATTTAAAATGCCACATTTCCTTGCAATTGTAACAGATTACTTTGCTAAGGTCTTTCTTCATCTTCCTTGAGCTGCTGCCTTTGCCTTTGAGTTTTATCATTTTCCTGAATTTTTTTGCAAACAACACAAACTCATTTTCAGAAGAATTATCACTGAATTCATTATCCAGAGGGTTAGTCACAGAAGAAAAAGTGATTCCTTTCTTTTTTGAATCTTTTTTCAAATAGGAGTTTTCAAAAGCAAGAAGATTTCCTCTCAAATCATCAAGTGTCATGGAATCTAAGCTACTACTCTCAAAAATAATTAAAGCTTTTGTTTCCCACTCTTTTGTAAGACATCTCAACACTCTTCTCACTAGCACAGATTCTGAATGAGTAATTCCAAGAGCATCTAAGCCAACAATGATGGAGTTGAACCGTTCGAACAGTTCATCAATGGACTCTCCTTCCTTCATTGCAAACATTTCATATTCCCTGTTTAACATGTCTGTCCGAGTCTTCTTTACAATGGTGGTTCCTTCATGAGTGATTTGCAACTTGTCCCAGATTTCCTTTGCTGTTGTGCATCGTGATACTCGTCGGTACTCCTCAAAGCTGATAGCACAGTTGAGCAGATTTATTGCCTTGGCATTTAACTCCACCTTCTTCCTATCTTCCTCGGTCCAGCTTGCTTCTGGCTTAAGAGTGACTACTCCTTCAGCACTTGTGGTAGATGGGAATTGAGGACCTTCTAGGATGATCTTCCATAGTCTGTAATCCATTGCTTGTACAAGTATCTTCATCCTCTCCTTCCAATAGGTATAATTTTTCCCATTGAAAAGGGGAGGTCTGTTGCTTGATTGACCTTCAGCCAGATTGTGAGACACCACATTTGCGCCACTATTTCTGCCATGAGGATCTTTTCTCCAAGCTGCAAAGCTTGATCTCTTTGAGACCAAGCTCTGATACCAATTGATGGTTTCAGTGGCTAAGAGAAGGGGGGGTTGAATCTTAGCCCCCTTTTTGCTTGATAACACTTGCTGACTTGTCAGACTAATTCTGGAAACTTTTACTCCTTTTATCTCTTCACTTCACACGAGACTTTTTGTTTTGTCTCGTCCCTAGCCACGAGACTTTTTTTTTTGTCTCGTCACTTGGCACGAGATAATTCTAGTTTTTGCTCCTGTGTAGTAGAAAATAAGAAATGGAGTAGAAAGGAGAAGAAGATTGCACCCAGATATATCCTGGTTCGGCTGCTAAGTGCAGTGCAGCCTACATCCAGTCTCCATCACAAACATGATGGAATTTCACTATAATCAACTTGATTACAAACTGTAAAGTGCTAACCCAACTTACAAGGGGATTCCCACATAATCATGAAACACAACATAGATGAACAAAGGAACTCTAAGACATCTATGGCTTTTTCTTTTAATTTTGCTCTCTTTGCCTTTTTCCGCTCTATGGCTTTTTCATACAAACCTCACTTGTTTGCCTTTTTCCCATGAGACTCAAGACATGACAAAATTAAACAGAAAATTACAAAACAGAGAACATTGAAGGAGAAGAGAAAACTGTTAGCTCAGGTAGCTCTGAGAACTCTGTGCCTTGCACTCTCAAATTTTCTCCTTGCATCAAACAGTGGTTGTCCACCCTTATTATAGAAGAGGGGAGCCTCCACTTATTGAAGCCAAAACCGAACCAACTTCTTCCTCCTTCAACAAACAGAACCGGTTTGGCCACATAGAGAGAGAAGAGATAACCATGCATAACCCAACATGCAATTACCTCTAGTCCTTCCTTGATCATCACCCTTCATCAATCCGGGCACTCCATCCTTGGCTTCCTCTTCAAGATGGATTTCTGGCCCTTGATGCTTCATGATGATGATGACTTCATCTGCTTCAATCTCTGCCTCAACCATCACTTCGCCACTCTAGCTACTCCCTGTGGTGGTTGAGCAGAATCAAAGACAAGCCATGCTTCAAGAATCTCACTTGCTGGCCGAATCTTCATCTTCCTTTTCTGAGCATGAAGAGCTCGAGATTACCTCACCAAATCTAACCACATTTGGTGACAATCTCATCCACTACATACTTTTCTTTTTCCTGCCATCATTAACTTGATGGTCTTGATGCATGCAACTTCTTCTTTTTCTTTGTTGATGAGCATAGCGTCCATAGCTTCCTGGACAAGGACCGAAGAAGAAACAAGAAAGAGATGAGAGAGAATAAACAACTTAGAAGAAAAGCAATTCAATGTGATAAACCACTTTGTTGGTAAAAGTTGCTTTTACTTCCCTAGCTTAGAGTGGCGTGTAGTCATTATGGCCATCAATCAATTCAGCTGAACTTTTCTCTCTCATATTTCCCATGCATCAATTAACAATATAATAGATTTTGAAATCCATCACATGGTATAATGCTTGTATCCGTTGGAAGCATGAGGCAAATGTTAACATTTGCTTTCCTGATGGATTTGAAATCAAGCATTGGATCTTAAGCATATAACATAGTTGGGCTTGGATCAACCAAAATCATTCTAGCCCAAGTAGTTTATTTTCCGTTCAACCACAAGAAACTAACTCATATTAATGTTGAATATTTTAATCATTGGGCTAGCAACATTTCCTTTTATTTCGGCCCAATTTAAAATACTACATTGTCTCAGCCACAATGATCACAATAAATTAATATCAAGGCTGAATGTTCATAAGCATATTGGGCTTGCACCAGAATTTTATTTTCGGCCCAATATTAAAAACCTGCAACAAAATTATTAATCAATATATGTTAAATGAAAATCAGATTAATAATTTTGTAATTAATTATTTTTAATAATGTTTAGTTATCACAAATATTAATTTAGAGTTTTCCAAACTCATCACTACTTTTTCCTCCTCAAAACAGTTTGATATTGCATGTTATAAGAAGGTTACATTGGTACCTACATATCAATCTTATCTTATGTGTTCTACTGCAGTATATGCCTAGATTCCAACCTGAGAACCTAGAGAAGAACAAGACTATATTTGAGAGGGTTAATGAAATGGCAGCTAAGAAGGGATGCACCCCGTCGCAGCTCGCATTAGCATGGGTGCACCACCAAGGAAATGATGTGTGTCCCATTCCTGGAACCACCAAGATTGACAATCTTAACCAAAACATTGGTGCTTTATCTGTGAAACTTACACCGCAAGAAATGACAGAACTCGAGTCCTTCGCTGCTGCGGATGCTGTCAAGGGTGATAGATATGCAAGTGATATAACTACATGGAAGAACTCTGATACTCCACCACTTTCTTCTTGGAAAGATGTTTAATTAAGTTGCATCAGTGCTTATATTGATATAGATATATATAGCCCTGCACCTTTGGTATTTAATGTTTTTGGGACATGTTTTCCCTTTTGAAATAAAGATATCATGTGCATTGCACACTCTCCTCAAATATTTAGTTATAATCTTTACTTTTTTACCTGACTTTACTCCTCACCAAAGAAATTTCTGGTATTTAGTAGCATCAAATTTTCAAGTTTCTTCTTATTGATTTGTCCTTATAAATGATTTGACCTAGGGCATATTCTCTTACAGATAATTTATTTTATTTTGTACCTACTGAAAAAAAAAGTCTTGAAATATACGAATCAAGAACAAATGTAACCCGACAATGGGAACCTTAAATATATACAGTGGCACATAATCTTGGATAAAAATAATATATTTTATCTAAGTGTTGTAACTACTACTCAACATGGAGATAGTCATAAACTAATCCTCATCGGTCATAATGTTTTCTAATGAAATGAATGATTAATGAGAAAGTATAGAGAGCTAATGGCTTAAGTGTACAATGTGTACAATAGAGGTTTAAGAAGTATTAGAGATATGAGCATTAGTGTTACATTGTCCTGTCAGGTTACGCTTTTGGGATGAGTAGGTTTATGACATGGTATTAGAGTTCTAGATCCGAAAAGTCAAGGGTTAAATTCTTGGTGAATTCCAAAATTAACTTAAATTTTTGGGATGAGTGATTTTATAACATGAGATGTTTATTATCCCTGGTAATTATCTAATAGTTATTCTGAATAGTATGAGTAATGCTTAGGCCATTGGCTCCCTAGCACTACCCTCAAAAAGTAGACAATGAAAATTTTAAACAATGTGAACAATTAATATATTGTATGTTCAATTCACTAGGTGTATAGATGGTTATCCTAATATTAAGATTTAGGTGGATAATTTAGAGTTAAAGTCCATTATTCATATTGTTCACAAAACACATTGTCTACCTAGCAAAGTTTATTTTAAAATTCAAATTCTTAATTAATTAATTATTATCAGATTTTAAAATTTGAAAAATTAGGATTAATATCTAAACACATTCATACTACGGTTATTTCGAATCCCACCGTAAATTCATTTCGACGGCTGCCGCGTAGCCTACACAGTTCCTCTCTAGTCCACATCCACAATTTGCCGTCTTCGCCAAAGACCGCTTTGTGACAAGGTGCCTTTTCTTTCGAGAACGCCGCTGTCTCCTGCACCCGTGCAGACGCAACCGTAGCTGTTGTCCCCTGCACCCCGTGAAGACGCAGCCATAGCTGTAGCCGGTGCGTTTCCTTCACGATCCCGTGCTCCTTCCGTCGCTCTGATTCACGACACTAGGACCGCCGCCGCAACTGTTGTCTTGTGGTCACCAAGGGTGGCGCCGCTGCTGCTATCCCAAGCTCATTACCGTGTTTGAGGTTGAAGGCGTGCTATTGGACTGTTGATGGAGTCATCAATGGATGAAGGAAGTTCTAATGCCCCATCCTCCTATATCAGTGACCATTCTACTAATTCAAATGGCAACATTGTGAATTTATGCGTTGTGGAGGGTCAACCTGATGACAAGGTATGCAGTGAAGATTTTATTCGCATGACAATGTTTATTTTTCATACAAATGAGATGTTTGTTTTTAATGCAAATGGTTTATTTTATTATATTTTATGTGAATTTGTTTTATATACCTATTACTTTTTTGGAGTTGCGTTCATAATAATTCCGATGAAAGATGAAAAGTAATAATAACATTTTTTTTAAATCATTATACATGTAATATAAACAAAAATGTTGATTTTATGTTAATATATTGGAGTTTTAAAATAAAAAAATTTAAGATGGTTATTTCTTGTTGGATGATTTAATATAATTGGATGTCTCTTATTGTGTGTTTATCTGAATTTTTTTGTCATTGATTGGTTATTTATTTTTCTGATTTACTTTATAGTACAATATCTCATTTGGTTCTTTTGTTTGGCTTTATTTATTTGTGTTCGATTGCAGATCATGGAAGTTACGGATGTTACTGAACTAGAAAATGATGAGATGAAAATGAGTCATGAGGTTGAAATTGTAATTTATTGTTGATTTAACAATAACGAGATTTTAGAATTCACTATTAATCATTTGTGTCATGGAGTGATGTTTGTTGTGAATTGATATACAATTACTGAATCACAGTAGCCTTTGCAAAGAAGAAATACCAAGAGTTGGATTGCGATTTGATTCTTTGCAACTGGCGTAGGAATTTTATGCGACTTATGCAAAGAAAGTCGGTTTCATAAGTAAAATTAGGACCACAACATTTGACAGGACGACAAAGAAATTCAAGAAACCGATTAACCAATCTATTCATTGTAATCGGGAGGGTTTTCGTGGGTCTCGTGCGAAAGCAGCAACACGGAAGAAAACGATTGCATCCATGGGATGCAGAGCAAGAATATATGTGAAGTTTGATAGAGAGAAGGAAGATTGGGTGTTGTTGAAGGTAGAATTGAAGCATTCGCATCCATGTTCTCCTAAAAAGATGATGAACTACCATGAGTATAGAGAGTTGACCATGCATACTAAATACGTGATTGAGGATAACGATGAGGTTGACATACGACCCAATAAGACATATTTAGCACTAGCTAATGAGGTTGGTGGATCATCGAACCTGGGTTTCTTAGAAAAGAAAGTGAGGAATTACATTACATCCAAACTCCGGTCTATTGTGTCAATGCGGATGTTAAAGAGATGTTAAATTACTTCATACGAATGAAAGAGATCAATCCAAACTTCTTTTATGCAATAAATATTGACGATGATTACAAGTTCAGGAGTGCACTTTGGGTAGGTGCAAGGTGCAGGGCATCATATAAATATTATGGAGACGTGGTGTCATTTGATACCACATATAGTACAAACAGGCGTGAAATTGTTAAAAACTTTTTTGTTTTGTAATAGTCAAATGTTCTTACATGTGGTTGTTGTTCGTGTAGGCATGGATTATCGTTCGTATCTTTTGTCGGTGTCGATCACCATGGAAAGTCTACTCTTCTTGGTTGTGCTCTACTAGGGAACGAGAACATTCATAATTTTGAGTGGGTGTTCACGCAATGGGTGAAATGCATGGGAATTGTGCCACAGGGAATTATCACTCGCGACCAATGCAAGGCCATGTTTAGTACAATTAAGAAGGTCCTACCCCATACACGCCACCGATGGTGCATCTGGCACATATTGAAAAAGATATCGCAAAAGCTCAGAGGTTATGCTCAGTTCAGAGAGTTGAATGCTAAATTGAGTGACATTGTATGGAATTCTCGTTCGGTTGAGTCATTCGAGGATGATTGGACTGAATTCATAGATAAGTACAACCTAGATCACAACACATGGCTATCAGGTTCGTTACTTTAAAATTATATCATGCTTTGTTATTGCTTATGTTTGTGGTGTGCTTGTATTGTTTTTTGAAAATGTATTCTTTTCACAGTTTTTTGCTGGTTATGTAATTGTGGTCTTCTGGTTGAGTCTAACTGGTGCTATGAATGATTTGTTTTGTGTAGAACTTTACAACAACCGACAGATGTGGGTTCCAATCTTTTTCAAGGATGAATTTTGGCTGCTATAAAAAGTATGCAAAGGAGTGAGAATATGCACGCATTCTAAGGGAAATTCTTATATAGCAAGACTAGCTTGATTCAGTTCGTCCATGAATACGACAACGTGTTTAGGAACAAGGAGAAAAAAGAATTGGAAGATGATGCTGCAGACTCTAGAGGAGTTATCCCATGTATATCTAGCTCTCTCATTGAGAGACAATTTCAACAGGAGTACACTAACAATATGTTTAGGGATGTCCAAATAGAGTTCCGTAAAAGATGTGATTGCACCATCCGTGCTGTTACACAAGAGGGTGACTCGGATTGTGTGAAGGTGGAAGAAGAAAAATTAGCTAATGAAAAGATTTGGTACATTACATACGACGTTTATTTTGACCGTTCGACTCAGAAAGTTCGATGTGAGTGCAACATGTTCGAGAATTCAGGTATACTGTGTTGTCACTGCCTTGTTGTGTTTTTCTTTTATAGAGTAAACAGAGTACCTTTATGCTATGTTCTCCCTCGTTGGAGTAAGAATATAAAGCGCAAGCACACCTACATTAAGAATAGTCATGACGTGATTCGTTCGGATGAGAGTCGTAACTTATACAGAGGGTTATGTGCACACTTCTTTAACGTTGCTCAGGAATTCGTGAATTGCGACGAGGAAGCAGCCATGTTGCATGCTGCTCTGGACGATGCAAGGACCAAGTTGACTAAAGTTGGAAGAATGAAACTGGGATCACAAGGTTTGGAGGTATCTCAGCAAGGACTTAGACGCATGGGAATATCTGCTTATTATGATCCTCCACAGCCAGAACCTGACATGGTTGCTCTCATTCACCATGCTGTTCAAAGTGGTGTCACATTCCTTGATACCTCTGATGTCTATGGTCCTCACACCAATGAAATTCTGATTGGAAAGGTTCTTACTTGAGCTTTGACTCACCTACCCTTTCGATTTTTCTTTTGATTTTTTTTTTTTTTTGGTTGTCTGATCCTTGGATTTAATTGGAGACCGATAAGTTGACATAAACAGTTCAGTTGATCTTATCCAAGTGAAAAAAAATAATGAGTGATTCAAGATTTTGTGTTGCTTTTCTCTCTGTCATAGATCATGGATTCTTCTTAAGCAAGTTCTCAAGTTTGAATTTTATAAATGAATAATGCCATTTCTTATTTATGTCACAATTTTGTTTTGGCTTGTGCATATGATATTATGATGAAATGTTTGGAAATTTGAGACAGGCTTTGAATGGAGGGGTGAGAGAGAAGGTTGAATTGGCAACCAAGTTTGGTATCCGCATTTCTGATGATGGAAAATTTGAGAACCGTGGTGATCCATCATATGTGAGAGCTGCCTGTGAGGGAAGCTTGAAGAGACTTGACATTAATTGCATAGATCTCTATTACCAACATCGAATCGATACACGTGTTCCAATCGAAATAACGGTTTGAATCTTTCTCTCTGATAAAATAAGTCTTTAGGTCAACTTGAACCATAAGAGTTTACGAGTTAACTCGAGAAATTAATAACCTAGAATTTCACATTTAACTAGTTCAGTGAACACTTATGTTTGAGTTATTCATCACTTAACAAGATTGAATATCATATTGTTAAGGAAATGCAATCTGTTATATGGAACTGACATTTAGTATGTTAATTGTTAAGAGCATGAAGTAATAAAAATAGACTACTTTATGTGTGATGACTTCAACTTTTTTCACTTCTTCAATTTCAAGTTAAGATTGGTGAGCTTAAGAAGCTTGTTGAGGAGGGAAAAATAAAATACATTGGTCTATCCGAGGCTTCAGCTTCAACAATCAGAAGAGCACATGCTGTTCATCCCATATCAGCTGTGCAGTTAGAATGGTCTCTTTGGTCAAGAGATGTTGAAGAAGAAGTGGTTCCAACTTGCAGGTGCAGTTTAAAGAGAATGAATAACTAGATGTTTGAAACACTAAGATGATCCAACGGCATAGATTGTATAGAAGTTACTATGATCTATATGATTGGATTATCTTAGCCTATATCATCAATATAAATATATGATCCACAATTTAGTTTCATGGCTTCTAAATTTTATGCTTCTCAGAGAACTTGGTATTGGAATTGTTGCACATAGTCCTCTTGGGAGAGGATTCCTTTCATCGGGAACAAAGTTACTTGAGAATTTATCTGAGGGTGACTTCAGACAGGTTTGTGTTAACACAAGTTAGTGCTAATTACTTGAGCATTTTCATAATTAAGTGTACGTTGGCATTTTTTTACAATTTTTCATTAGTTCAAACTTTAATCATGAACTCACTATTATTTTCTGTATTTTCTGTATTGATCTTGCTTTAGTTATACTAGAATGTGACCCGCGCGATGCGCGGGACGATAAATTAATAATAATATATAATAAATACTAAAAATTATTATGTTGTGTAGAATTAAATGAAATATGTATAAACTAAAAATAAATTTAAATGGTATTTTATTTAAAAGAAATGGTAGTACAAAGTATTTGGATGTTGGAATTGATTTTTGTATTTGGTTTAATTGATGGAATTGGTCTTCTTATGTGGCACTCGTCCTCCTTTTTTTTATTGGTTGTTGTTAGAGTTGTTGCTTTCTTCTTTCTGTCATAGGTTGTTATGAAGGCATGTTCCTTATGAATTGGTGAGTTGTGTGCACTTTCTTTTGTGTTGTTTGCTCCCTCTTTGCATGTAGGGGTGTAATCGGCTCGGTTCGGTTCGGTTCTGGACCGAAAACCAACCGAACCGACCTGATCGGTTCTTCAAAGAGACCAACCGTTTGGTTGGTTGCAGTTTGAGCAACCAAACCGAACCGAACCGAACCAACAGCGGTTTAGTTCGGTCGGTTTTTTCGGTTTTTTTATACCTACTTATCTGAATTTAAAATGCCATAAAATAAAATTTAAAACCTTCAATAAACTAGAAAAACAAGAATTTATCACATCTAAATCCAATACAAATTCAATTTAATTAAACATAAAACAAAGACAATTAAAAATGTCTAGCAAAACAATAAGGTTAAAGGGTAAATGTGTAAAAACAAGGTTTCTTAACCAATATTTCGGTTCGGTTCGGTTCGATTCGGTTTTTACTGAGCCAACCGAAAACCAAACCGAACCGATCGGTTTAATTCGAAAAAAACCAAAAAAACCAATTTTTTCGGTTTTTCTTTCGGTTGTTGTAAATTTCGGTTCGGTTTTGCGGTAAAATTCGGTCCGGTTCGGTAACTTACACCCCTATTTGCATGTATGGTCTTCTTCCGAAAATGTGTCTTGAATTTGTATCGTTTTTTTTTTCTCCTCAACCTCTTGATAGGTATGTGATCTTCGTCTGATGATATTGGTGTTGGCGAAGTTGGTTCCTATAATCAATAAATAATATAAATTAGAAATAAATGAATTAATTTTTGAGAGACTTATTAGTTATGAAATATCCATAAGTCAGCTGTGTGAATTCTTCAATTTCTGGATTGATATAGATTTTTGTACTTGAAGTTGTGCTAACCTAATAATCACCTAATATTATAATATAATAGGTTATATAAAATAAGATCGTGTTGTATTGTGTCAATTAATGTATTATATAAAATATAATTCTTTGAACTAAAAAAAACAATAAATTAAAATTTTTTGAAAAAAATCATACCTTTATATTCACTAACCAATGTTGATGTGAGTGCAACAATTTTTTGGCCCTTGATTTGTGTTGTAATTTCTTTATTTATCTGATTTGAGAGATTTCTCCACAACGTGACTTTCAACACGATGTTCCTAAAATTAATAGTATTTTGTTAATAACTATATATCTAAATGAAAAATGAATTGGTTGTATATTTTTTTACTCTTTGAGTATTAATTCCATTCTTCGTATTTTTGTGGGTTTTCCTTTAATATCTACTTGTTCTTCTTCTTCTATTGCATGCAGTTTTTCAATGACATCTACAATAAAAAGAACAAAAATGTGTTGATTTTTTTTTAATAAATTATTTTTAATAAGAATAATTGAAATATAAAATAAAATTACCTGTTAAAATTTGTCTTTGACCCACTCTGTCAGATAATGTCTCAAGTGATGCAAATTCAAAATAGTGTTGGAGAATGTTCAAAACTGGATCTTTGATTTCTTTCACAATAGTTGTTATTAAAAAATTTGTTTTCATAGTACCTTTAATTGCTCTATACAAATCATTTGCATCTTCTATTTTCAAATTTTTTATAGTATAGATTTTTTCTTTTTCTAACAAATGTTTGAATTTGTTTATCATATTTTTCTTTATCATATTTTTCTTCACAATTACATGAAGAGGTGTTCCCTCCAATGTTAGTAAATCATTGTTAACAATTAGTTAAAAAAATGATTGCGTTAATTTTTTTAAATTATTAGAAAAGGAACAATGATTATCAAATTGAGAGAAGTTTAACTTTAACGATATTAAAATACAATTATATATAAAGTATTATAAAATAATATTAAAAGTATAAAAAACAAAAATAATTAAAGCTTTTTTTTAAATTCAATTTAAAAACAGAATAAATTTGTTTATTTTGTACCTTTTTCATCTAATATAATCATTTCTAAGAAAAGATGCTCCTCTTTATTTTTGGGTGTTAATGTTTTTTATAGACGAACCACGCGAACTTTGATAAACCAATTGTCCGTATGTTTGGTTATATTGTCCAATGAATGATGCTCCATTGAGTAAGTTTGAGATGTTGTATAGTTTGGAAAGAAATTTCTTATGGTAAATTTGATGTTATTTTAAAGAATAGTGATTAGAGACTTATATAAGTAGTTCAAATAGCATATAATTTAAATATTTGTAACGTAAAATTTATTATGATTAATAATATTAGGGGTAAGTACGATTTTGGTCCCTAAGGTTTAGTGCCAGAATCGAAATCGTCCCTCTTGTATTTTTTGTATTAAAATCGTCCTTATCGTTTTTTTCGTATTAAAATCGTCCTTTTTATTTTTTTTTGACAAAAATACCCTTCCCCTCTCCACTTTTTCCCTCCCCCTCCCTCCCACCCCACCCCACCTCACCTCCAACCCCGGTTCCCCTTCTCCCCTCCCCCTCCCCCTCCCCACCCCCTCCCCGTTCTCCACCCCGTTCCCCTTCCCCCCCACCAACGCTGCCGCCGTCCCCCTCCCTGCCTCCCCTCCCCCTGTCCCCCTCCCCCTCCCCCCTCCTCGTTTTCCCTTCCCCGCACTCCCACCCCGCGTCACCCCCTTCCCGTCTTCCCTTCCCAGCACCCCCACCACCACACTGCGTCACCCCCCACCCCCTCCTCCCTTTCCCCCTCCCCCTCCCCGTCTTCCCTTCCCAGCACCCCCACCCCGCGTCACCCCCTCCTTGTCTTCCCTTCCCAGCACCCCACCCCCACCCCGCGGTCACCCCCACCCCTTCCCCCTTTCCCCCTCCACCTCCCCGTCTCCCCCTTTCCCAAATCAACAAATCAGAAACAGAAAGCAACAATAATATTCCACAAAACAGCAACAAATCAGCAACAATAATAATAAGAAGAAGAAGAAGGGAAGAAGAAGAAGAAACGGTGCGGCGGTGCGGCGGTGGGGTCGGCGATGGTGGCAGCGACTGAAGCACGAACGGCGGCGACAGGGTCTGACGGCAGCAACGCGAGCAGCAGTGAGCTGCTCCCTCCCCGACGCCATCCCCCTCCCCTGCCCCTGCCCCTGCCCCTCCCCTTCCCTTCAGCAACGCGTTTTGTTTTTTTTTTATTTTATAACTTTTATTATTAAATTTGGAATAGGGGTAGTTTAGGAATTAAATTAAAAATAAAAAAAAGGACGATTTTAATACGAAAAAAAACGATAAGGACGATTTTAATACCAAAAATACAAGAGGGACGATTTCGATTCTGACACTAAACCTTAGGGACCAAAATCGTACTTACCCCTTAATATTAGTCTAAAAATTTTCAATTAAGTCCATATAATATACAAATATTTTTTAATCAAGTCTTTTTAAATTTAAATTTTTGAAATTAAATTTGTAACATATAAAGACATTGAAATCATATTCCTATATTTATTATATCTTACCGTTATAAATAATATAATAAATTTATTATACTAATAATTAATTTATTAATTTATGTAAATTAACAAATTAAAAATTTATATCATTATTATTGCATATTACTTCACTACTGCCATTATTTCAGCGAACATAGGTCTCAACTTTGGATCTCTACAATACAAAAAGAGTATCATATATAGTCACACCAAGCATCGGGTGTATTTTATTCATGTAGGTGAAGTATTCTAAAACTTCCTAAAACTTAAACATTTTGCAAATAGCCTAAAAGTTTTCTATTAAGTCCATATAAATCTAGAAGTTTTTGATTAAATTCATATAATATACAAATATTCTTCAACCAAGTCTTTTTAAATTATAAATTTTGAAATTAAGTTTGTAACCTATAAAGATATTAAATCTATATTCTTATATTTATTATATTTTACCGTTATAAACAATATAATAACTTTATAACACCAATAATTAATTTATTAATTTCTATAAACTCAATCATTAAATGTAATAAATATCCATATAATAAATGTCATAATAATATTATGGGGTAAGTACGATTTTGGTCCCTAAGGTTTAGTGTCAGAATCGAAATCGTCCCTCTTGTATTTTTGGTATTAAAATCGTCCTTATCGTTTTTTTTCGTATTAAAATCGTCCTTTTTTTTTAATTTTTAATTTAATTCCTAAACTACCCCTATTCCAAATTTAATAATAAAAGTTATAAAAAAAAAAAAACAAAACGCGTTGCTGAAGGGAAGGGGAGGGGCAGGGTAAGGGAAGGGGGAGGGGGATGGCGTCGGGGAGGGAGCAGCTCACTGCTGCTCGCGTTGCTGCCGTCAGACCCTGTCGCCACCGTTCGTGCTTCAGTCGCTGCCACCATCGCTGACCCCACCGCCGCACCGCCGCACCGTTTCTTCTTCTTCTTCCCTTCTTCTTCTTCTTATTATTATTGTTGCTGATTTGTTGCTGTTTTGTGGAATATTATTGTTGCTTTCTGTTTCTGATTTGTTGATTTGGGGAAGGGGGAGACGGGGAGGTGGAGGGAAAGGGAAGGGGTGGGGTGACCGCGGGGTGGGGTGGGGGTGGGTGCTGGGAAGGGAAGACGGAGAGGGGGAGGGGAAAGGGAGGAGGGGGTGGGGTGACGCGGGTGGGATGTGTGTGCTGGAAAGGGAAGACGGGGAGGGGGAGGGGGAAAGGGGAGGGGGTGGGTGACGTGGGGTGGTGATGTGGGTGCTGGAAAGGGAAGACGGGGAGGGGGAAAGGGAGGAGGGGTGGGTGACGCAGTGTGGTGTGTGGGTGGTTGGAAGGGAAGACGGGGAGGGGGTGACGCGGGTGGGAGTGCGGGGAAGGGAAACGAGGAGGGGGAGGGGGAGGGGGAGGGAGGCAGGGAGGGACGGCGGCAGCGTTGGTGGGGGGGGAAGGGGAACGGGGTGGAGAACGGGAGGGGCAGGGGAGGGGGGGGGGAGGGAGAAGGGGAACCGGGGTTGGAGGTGAGGTGGGTGGAGGGAGGGGGAGGAAAAAGTGGAAAGGGGAAGGGTATTTTTTGTCCAAAAAAATAAAAAACGATTTTAATACGAAAAAAAACGATAAGGACGATTTTAATACCAAAAATACAAGAGGGACGATTTCGATTCTGGCACTAAACCTTAGGGACCAAAATCGTACTTACCCCCTAATATTAATAAAAAATATTAGTCCTTAACGTTTCTCTTTGAACAATTAATATATACTAACGTACCGAAAATGACGAAAAGTTTATTAGCAGTAATTCAAAATTAATATTCTAATTACTTAATTAAATGACTTCATAAAATTTTGTAGTTAGAATAGAAGCTAGTACATCTTCTTTCTGCCCATTTTTTCTTATCCCACTTTTAAAGCAATTTATTAATTAATAATAGTATTTTTATCTGTAATCATGAATAATACCAATTATTCCTAATAAAATACATAAATTAGCAAGTTGAATTAGATAATATCATACTATTAAATGTGATCGGTCCTTGGTGGATCAAATTGAATGCCGATATCTTAATGCTAAAGATGACCAAGCATTCCACCTAATATGATATGGTCACATTTAAATATATATTTCTTAGTGAAGTAATGCAATAATAATGATATAAATTTTTTACTAACTAATAAATTATTATAAGCTTTAAATGTAACTTTAACCTATTTAAATTGTTATATGTGATTAAAAATATTACATAATTTCATAGACCAATTTTAAGTGGTTTAAATTATGATTTATAAATGATATGATTAAGAATTTTGTAAAAGAAAAAAATAAAATATTGTAGCATAATATATAAATTTAGAAGTATACAAAACTAAGAGGAAAAAATATCCTTAAATTCAACCCATGGTTATATGTGCAATGTCTAAAAAGAAGTATTGAGATTTAATTTTCGGACCAGTTAGAGCATTGTAGAGGTCGACCTTATTTCGAAGCGTGTTATACCTGTAGATACAACATTTTCACAAAAATATGTATAAGAAATTTTAGAAGAAAGAAATATAAACATTACTCAAGACGTAAAAAATTGATTACTTATGAAGAATATTATCGCAAATTTTTTCAAAGGAGTTTGGTATGAAATTACTCATCGGCTCACAATGTAAGAGATGACTTACTTTATAAAAGATATATTCTCATGAGTTTGTTGAAATGCCATTGATATGGAATCAAGTACTGCAAGCATAACGACTGGGAAAGAATAAGTTTATGAATAAAAAGATAAAGATAGGTTAAATATATCTACTTTTAATTTCTTATATAAATTACCTCAATGTTGTAATCCTTAGGAAAATACTTGGTACGAATTTTCTTCGTTGGAAGAATTTTTTAGTTGGTCTGGTTTCTGCAATTGATGCAATGCGAAGAGGTGCCAAGAAAGAGGTTTCGAGAAGCATGGAGAAGATAAAAGATTAGGAGGAAATAGGATCTTGAAAGGAGAGTAAAGGGACAAGTAGAACTCTTGGTTTAGGTTTTTTGGGGTAATGGTGTTTTGTTGTTTTTTATTCTGTTTTTTAGTTTTTTTTTTAATTTGAAAATAAAAGTTGATTTGGCAATATTTGAATGGTTGAAATTTGGCAAGATTTGATTGGTTGTTTCTAAAATTTTGCCACGTAAGCAATATTGCTGACATGGCGTTAGTAGAATAAGAGGAATAACTTAGAAGTAATGTGGTGCATGCTTATGTATCTACTTTTATATATTAAGAATAAATACTTAGCATTATTTCATATAATAATGATGATTGCTAACTGAACACATTAAACAGAATACAGTTTTCTTGATCAACAAAGTTAAACAAGTAAAGTAGCTTGGTTAATCTTATGTGTTCTGTTACAGAATCTGCCTAGATTCCAACCTGAGAATCTGGAGAAGAACAAGACTATATTCGAGAGGGTTAATGAAATGGCGGCGAAGAAGGGATGCACTCCATCTCAGCTTGCATTGGCATGGGTTCACCACCAAGGAAATGATGTCTGCCCCATTCCTGGAACCACCAAAGTTGACAATTTTAACCAACACATTGCTGCTTTATCTGTGAAACTTGCACCACAAGAAATGGCAGAACTCGAGTCCTTTGCTGCCATGGACACTGTCAAGGGTGATAGATACGCCGGCGATCTAAGTACCTGGAAGAACTCTGATACTCCACCACTCTCTTCTTGGAAAGATGTTTAATTTTCTAGCTGTTGATTTGTTCTTTTAATTAATTAAGTGGTTTGAAGTTTGAATTCTGTTGCAGATAACTTGATGTGTGTGTTTCTATGTCTAAATAAACAAAAGGCTTATACTATTAATCTTTGACTAAGGTGGAAGCAAAGTTTCATATCTGAATGGTTCAGTGAACTTTTTTTTTTTGAAAATAAAAAATGAGAAAATTTAGGTGACTAACACTTTTTTTTAGTCAATAATATTATTTTTACGGGTAAATTACTATTTTATTATCAAAAGATTCAATTTTTTTTTTACAGAATAACCCTTGAAAGAAAAATAAAATAATATTTTGACCTTCTAAAAATGATTGAAATTTGACAAAATATACCAAAAATGATAATTTACTCCATTTTCATTCTTCTTCCTTGTATTTACCAAAACTAATGTAACTCACTTTTTCTTTCAAAAGTTTAAAGATCAAATTAATTCAACAATACAATTTTAAGAACAAAATTAAATATTTACTTTAAAACAACAAAAAACAAAATACACTATCATCATATGCAGAACCTTTGACCAGTAAAATATTAGAAAGGTGTGTGATAATGACTGATACCATGTCCATATGCCAAGTCTTTGGTCTAAGAAAAACATTTGCACACTCTTTATAGCAGTATATAATTTTTTCTTTAAAAAAAAACGGCATCTTTAAATTGATTCCTTTCGAAGTGAATGCTATCAATAGGACAGAAAGATGTGTTTTATATGATCAAGAATATAAAAACAAGTGTCATGTGTGCATTAGAATAAAAAAATAAAAACTTTATAATAAAAGAAAAGAAATGAATAAGAAATATTATGTGAACCAATAAAAGTGAATGAAGTCCTTTTTTCTTTTTGAAAAAGAAAATTACACACTTTCTTCTTTTTACAAAATACTATTCCTGTAAATGGTTTTGATAAGCTTTATGCTTTGTGGAGAAATATTTGACAAAAATATATATTTCCTTTAAAATTCATCACCTTTGTTATTATAGATGTATAATATACGAATTATGAAGTGTGAGCTGCTTTTTAGTTGAGAAGTGAGAGACATTCACAAAGCTTCTTCATTCAGCTTCTTCTATATATTCTGATCACTGATATCATAGTGTTACTACCATCTTCACATCACAAAAATGGCTAGAGTTGGAAGAATGAAGCTGGGATCACAGGGCTTGGAGGTGTCTCAGCAAGGACTTGGTTGCATGGGAATGTCTGCTGTCTATGGACCTCTAAAACCAGAGCCTGACATGGTTGCTCTCATTCACCATGCTGTTCAAAGTGGGGTCACATTCCTTGACACTGCTGATGCTTATGGCCCTCACACCAATGAAATTCTAATTGGAAAGGTTCCTTCTTGAACTTTGATTCAGATACCCTTTTGGATTTTCTTTTGATTCCTTATGTTCTTCTGAGAAGTTCCTTAGTTTTAATTAGACTAATGCTATTTGCATATAGTAGTCAGTTGCTATCTCCTGAGATAAAATAAGACAGAAATTTTGTTTCATGTCTTTTGAGGATTAGTCATTATGTTTGATGGTGGATATGCTGAGTAACCAAAACAAAAATAAAAAATGTTCTTGGGATATCTACTTTTTCTATGTGAAGATATCATGTGCTTTTGTTGTAGTTAATTTCAATTTTGGGGCAGGCTTTGAAGGGAGGGCTGAGAGAGAAGGTTGAATTGGCAACCAAGTTTTCAATCAATTTTATTGAGGATGGGAAGTTTGAGATCCATGGAGATCCAGAATATGTGAGAGCTTCCTGTGAAAGAAGCTTGAAGAGACTTGACATTAATTGCATTGATCTCTATTTCCAGCATAGAGTTGATACTCGCGTGCCAATTGAAGTCACGGTTTGACCCTTTCTTTGTTCTTTTTTTTCCTTATCACCAACTTGAAATTATTTATTCAGGGAAGTTGAATCTTGTAAATTGTCTACTATTATTCCAGATATACATAGGTTAACTTACAATTTGGTAGTTTATGTATTTGGTAGGTTTAAATCACCATGTTTGCATCAACAAAGAACTTACTTAGCCCTGTATTGTGCTATACAATAACCCCAATCTGCATTTAGAATATATGTCTTTGTATCCTATAATGCTTTAGTCTATTTCCAAGCTTTTATATCATATAGTTAAGGAAATGCGAGTATGCGACATGTTTTGGAATTGACATCTGTTACAATCCTAGAACTAGGATATGAGATAATTACATATATTAAGGGTTATGTATGATGACTTCAAATTTTTCCCTTGTAAATTTTAATCAAGATGGGGGAGCTTAAGAAGCTTGTTGAGGAGGGAAAAATAAAGTACATCGGTCTAAGTGAGGCATCGGCTTCAACAATCAGAAGAGCACATGCTGTTCATCCCATAACAGCTGTGCAAATTGAATGGTCTCTTTGGACAAGAGATGTTGAGGAAGAAGTGATTCCAACTTGCAGGTTTGAATCTAATCATTCACAAGTATTAATGTTCTTGTTAACAAGCAAATCTCTTTCTAGGACTTCTCATAAAACATCATGATACATACAATGTCTGAATTTTTGCCTTCCAACTATTGTCCTTTTCAGGGAACTTGGCATTGGAATTGTTGCATATAGTCCTCTTGGCCGTGGATTCTTTTCATCCGGATCAAAGTTGCTTGATAATTTATCACAGGACGACTTCAGGAAGGTTTGTGTCACGTGTGTGATTACCGAAATTCATGCTCTGATCACTTGTGCATTTCCATAATCATGTTTTGTACTCAGTTACATATTTTCACCTATTTAAAAACTTGGTGTCCTTCACAAATCTTAACAAGTCAAACTTTAGTAGATAAGTTACCTACTAATATTATTAGGACTTTGTTGATCAGTGACCTAAAAAGATATATGATAATATATATTCATTTCATAACACTTGCATCTTACTATATTATGTTTTTCAAATGTTCATCAATGATACATAAATACAAAAAAAAAAAAAAAAAATCTTGTGTGTTTGCAGGTTCTGCCTAGATTTCAACCTGAAAACCTGGAGTCAAACAAGACTATATTTGAGAGGGTCAATGAAATGGCCACAAGGAAAGGATGCACACCATCTCAGCTTGCATTGGCATGGCTTCACCACCAAGGCAATGATGTCTGCCCCATACCCGGAACCACCAAAATTGAGAACCTTAACGACAACATTGGAGCCTTGTCTGTGAAACTTACACCACAAGAAATGACAGAACTCGAGTCCTTTGCTGCCGCAGATGTTGTCAAGGGTGGTAGATATCCAGATGGTCTTATACCTACATGGAAGAACTCTGATACTCCACTACTTTCTTCTTGGAAAGCTGTTTAATCAAGTTCATCACTTAATGTTTAATTTACCATTTCACCCTCTGGAGTGTTGATACTTTCAATAAATAGATCAGTATGAAGGGCATTTAGGTGTTCCCTTTTGAAATGAATTTGGTTACATCAGTGAATCTTTCAAATTTCTGGCTGCTGATTTTGTATTCTTAACTTCGAAGTGGTTTTTGGATTCTGTTGCAGATAACTTCATATGTATTCTACAAAACATAGTTTACATCTCGGTTTCATCATAGAATTTTTAAAACAATTAATAAAAATGTTTATAAATCACTCAACTAGCCAACCATAAACTTTTTTTTTTTGTGTCATGAAAAACATTAAAAAGATAACTATTTGTATCATGTAAGAATTTCATTTTTTTATTCTAATTGAAGCAATATGTAGTAATATTTGGTATTCATAATACTAAGACTTAACTCATTATGTCAAAGATTTTTCTGACTCTGACGAAGATCAAACACAAAAATGAAATCCAAATAATTAGACCTTTCAACTGATTTGTAATGAAGATTTCTAACCAACAACATCATCCATGCATGCATGATCATCTCCAAAAGGGTGAGAAAAACCCATGAGCAAATTTGAGACCTTATGAACCATCTTCATTCATTAGAATAATAACCATTGTTTGTTGATGATGAAATCTCCCTTCTCATTTCTTCTACTCTTCTAATATACCCTTAACTGCTATATCAAATGCATCCTCAACTTTCCCTAATCTAGACCTTGGTTCATTGTATGTAACTCTTGGAATAAGCCTAATAGCTTCTCTCATCTTATAAATTCTAGTCCTAGAAACCCTAGCCAAGTGTCATTGATAATTGATTTGTTCTCTCTAACATCACCTTCAGGTATGAACACAGAGTAGCTCAAATAGTCTTTTGGTAAATGCCATCTATATTGTTCATAAGCTGATTTTGGATGGAAAAAAACCGGTATGCAGCCGGCTAAGATTGCGTCGAAAGTTGATCTCCTCGTGTAGGAATCGCCGGACAGCTCCAAGCAAATTGATCATGAAAAACACTCATGACGCTGACTGGATCTTAACAAGTATTTTTGTTGTTTTTACCCCTGTAGCATCCTAGGAGTTTGCAACTTCTAGAAGACAGGCATTGTCTGATCAGCTCCTTTCTGATGGAATCAGGTGCATTAGGCCTTGGGGCGCCTGCAAAGGAGAACAAATAAGGCCTCTTCATCCTTCTCATTCACTTTTACCACAAAGAAACATGAAGATCCTTTGAGAATTTGTCTGAGGGTGACTTCAGACAGGTTTGTGTCAACACAAATTAGTGCTAATTACTTGTGCATTTGTATAATTAATGTAGCTTGGCATTTTTTACAATTTCGTTGGTTCAAACTTTGATCATGAAATCACTATTATTTTCTGTATTGATCTTCCTTTATTTATATACTTAGCATTATATCACATAATAATGATGATTGCTAATTAACTCAACATAGTTAAACAAGTAAAGTAGTTTGGTTAATCTTATGTGTTCACTTACAGAATCTGCCTAGATTCCAACCTGAGAATCTGGAGAATACAAGACTATATTCGAGAGGGTTAATGAAATGGCGATGAAGAAGGGATGCACTCCATCTCAGCTTGCATTGGCATGGGTTTACCACCAAGGAAATGGTGTCTGCCCCATTCCTGGAACCACCAAAGTTGACAATTTTAACCAAAACATTGGTGCTTTATCTGTGAAACTTGCACCACAAGAAATGGCAGAACTCGAGTCCTTTGCTGCCGCGGACGCTGTCAAGGACGACAGATACGCCGGCGATCTAAATACTCCACCACTCTCTTTGTAATAACCGAGAGTGTGAGGGGAAAAAAAAAAGAAAAGAGAGAGAGGTTGAGAACACGTGGGGGGCACATGCCCCCACTTAAAAATTTTCTTTCTCTCTTCTCATCTTCTTCGACACTCCCCCTCCCCCTCTGTTCTCCTTCCCTTTCATTTTCTTTCAAAAAAATCAAAATGTAAAACCCTCATTTCTCTTCTCTTACCAATTAGATTTCTTCATCTCTTCTCCTTACAACTAACCACTCAATATCATCAAATTCACTTTCATCATCTTGCTTCCTTTTCTTCTCTATTCTATCTCCATTTATTCAAATCTCATTTTCTCAAAATCTCCAAATCAGAAAATTTCAACTTAACGAGTGAAGGAAGCATTCAACTTTGAGTTCCGGTTATTATCGAGGCTTCAAGGTAACTCTTTGACTCAATAATTAGCCATATCTCCAATTTTTGTCATCTCTATATTTATGGGTATATATAAATCCGAATTAGGGTTATTGGGGTTAGAAAATTTGGGGTTTTTGTCAAGGTGAGTAAGATTATGTCAATTGACAATAGTAGTAGCTCACAAATATCATTATTGTCATATTTTTAGAGTTGTAGAATTATGGGACATCATTTGGTAGCTCGTTGACGCGCTCAGAGTTGCTTCCGGTTCTTTGGAATCAAGTTGTGAGTAGATATTATGTCTATAATTATTTTTAAATATATTATTATCAATATTTATGTTGAATCATTATTTTTGTAGTTTGAAAATATTTTATTATTGTGATTTTTTAATTTCTGAAAATAAATATTGATTTGTGACACTTATAATTTTATAAAAATACACACGAGGCGATATTTATATATTTTGTAAAGCATACATGTTTTCTTATTTGACTTTATTGAATTTTAAATAATTGAATTTTAGTATGCAATCTTATATATATATATATTGGATTTGCTATGGAATTTAGTAATATGTTATATGTATTAGAGATTTTTATAAGTGCTTTAGTTTGGATTGGTTTGGGAGACTGACTAGAAAACCGTAGTTAACGGCGGTTATGACGTTAACCTAGATGCATCTGGCTCAGACCTCAGCTAGCAGGGGTGTTGCTAATCTAACGTGTAGGCCACACGTTGGATCTGTTATACCGTACGGGCACACTAGAGGAAAGGGCTACCCTTAGAGGTGGAGCCGCCCTAGATGTGTAATATTTGATTTGATTTGACTTCTGGAATGAGAACTCCCATTTCAGTTCATCCGCTTAACTATTTATCTAATGTTTGTATAATTAATTAATATGAATTTCTCATCTCTGAAAAGAAATATAATTTTCAAGGTAAACTCTGTATTGTCTCGTGTGAGTTATAGATGTAATGTTTGCTCACTGAGTTGCAAAACTCACCCTATTATATTCCCATGTTTTTCAGATACAGGAGTCATTCCAGGTTCCATTCCACCTGCCCCTCAGTAGATCTTAGTCATTTTGGTGAGCCCTTCTTCTTTGCAAGGGCTAAGTAATTATGTAATGGAACCTTTGCTCAAAATCTAGATTATGTCAATGTTTCATATGTCACAGGCAGGATCCTCGTGTGGGTTATGTTGTTTTGAATCTTGAACTGTTTAGGTAGTGATTATGATTTGGTTATGTAAGACTTATGGTTTTAACTATATACTCTAGTTATTAACTTGATATATATATATATATGATGCGTATTTTGGATATATTTGGTTGTGGATATAATTTGGAGTATGTTGTTGTTGTTGTCTTGGAAATGGAGGTTTATTATTAATACAGGGAGTTAATATTTATGTTGGTAAGGTCCTAGAAACAGAGGAGATTTTGTCCGTTCTTCTGAAAATTTAGTCGTTGGCTTGCTGAGGGACTTGTCCCTCGAGCGCCAGTCATGGCTTGGTTCGGGTCATGACAAAGTGGTATCAGAGCTTTAGGTTTTCCTGTGTAATATGGAGCAAGTGTCCTTTAGTAAGATCACAATTGTGCAAATGGAAGCCGGCCCATTTTCACAAAGTGTGATGTTACTAGAGGCCTATAGGAAGTTGTCCTTAATCTTTTGGTCTCATAATTCTTTCTGTCTGTCCTATTGTCTTCGAACTCCATATACATATGTCGTTGGTGATTCAATCGCTCTACTTACTCGATAGGTGGAAGATGCCACCTAAGAAAAGACGTGGTGGAACTGTTGGTGCTCCTGATACTGCTGAATCCAATAGGGCAGTTTCTTCGCCTCTTGGAGCGCTTCGACAAAGGCCAAGGAGCCAAAGGATAGCTGATAGGCGCGAAGGAGAGATACCCCGCGAGAGAGTTCAAGAGAACTCCGCAGTAAGAGAGGCTCAACCGGACTTAGCATCTGAATTGAGGGGAATGAATCAAACTCTTAATGCAGTGTTACAGGTTCTAACAAATCAAAATAGGGGTGAAGCGAGACTTCCTAATGCGCTAAATCCTCAGCCTCATAGGGTTCATCAATTGTTTGGGGATCAAGAGCCGCCAATTGAAAAGTATTTGAAGTTGAATTCATCCACTTTCAATGGAGATTCATTAGATGAAGATCCACAACAATATCTAGAGGATGCAAAGAAAGCTATTCGAGCTCTCAAGTGCACCAAAGAATGGGCTGTTGAGTTAGTATCCTACAACTTGCGTGGTTCAGCAAGATATTGGTATGAGTCTCTTCTTGAGAGCAAAGAAGCAGCTGGACTTCCTCCTCCTTCTTGGGAAGAGTTTACTGAAGAGTTTCTTGCTCGATTTTATCCAGCTAACAAGCAAGCAGAAGATGCAATTGCCTTTGAAAGATTAAGGCAAGAGAATATGACAGTGACTGAGTATGCTAAAGAATTTACTAGACTTTCTAAGAGTGCTCCATACTTGGTGAATTCAGAAGAGATGAAAGTTCGTCGTTTCGTTCGTGGATTGGCAGAACCTATGTTCACTACTCTTATGCCTGAAGTCGGACACATGTCTTTTAAGGATGTCCTAAACTCTGCCTATGGAATTGAAGCTGGAATAGCGGGGAGAAATGTTTTTAAGGATGTTGGTAAGAAGCCCAAGATGAAGGGACAATTTTCTGGTGGATCTAGTTTAGGAGGATTTCAGTCTCATCATGGTCAAACTAATCAGCAAGGTTATTCGGGGTATCGAGCTCGTCCTCAAGCATCTTTTGGTGGGGTTGCTTCTTCTGGATCTGCTCCCATGAGTGTTTCGAATCCCAGACCTTTTGTTAAGAGCACCTATCAATCTAGTGCACAGGGTTCAAATCAGACAGGGCCAGCTCAGTCCTATTGTCTTCAGTGTGGGAGTTACCATTCCGGTATATGTTTCAAGGCTACTGGTGCATGTTTTGGTTGTGGTCAATCTGGTCATTTTAGGAGGGATTGTCCAAATCCTAGAGGAGGCTTTGCTTCAGGTATTGCACGTCCTACAACACCAATGCCATCATCTTCAGCTATGTCTATTGAAAATTCTTTTGGTCCTAGTGGCAGAGGAGCAGGTGGCAGGGGTCAGACTTATAACAGAGGAGGGAGCCAAAGAGGAAGAGGTCAGGCACGTGTGTATGCCTTAACACGTCAAGATGCTCAAGCTTCTCATGCTGTGGTGGCAGGTACTTTACAAGTTTGTTCTTTAAATGCTCGAGTGTTATTTGATACGGGTTCTCATTATTCATATGTATCTCCACATCTTGCATCTCGCTTCGATAAACAACCTGAACTGTTATCCCACCCATTTCATGTTGGCACTCCGCTTGGAGTCTCCACGATGGTTCGAGTCGTATTTCGGTCTTGTGTTGTTAGAATTAATACCGTTGAAACCTTAGCTGATTTGATCCTTTTAGAACCAATGGAAGATATTGATGTCATCTTAGGCATGGATTGGTTAGCAGCTTGTCATGCTGATGTGGGCTGTTACTCCAAAACTGTGAAGTTTGACATACCGTGTATCTCACCTTTTGTATTTAAGGGTGATGACTGTCCCACTTTAGCTAGCATCATCTCATCTATGAGTGCTATGCAATTGATGGATAAGGGAAACCAAGGATTTTTGGCAGTTGTTAGAGATGTTGATGCCGAAGTGCCTAGTCTTGATCAGGTTCTTATCGTTAGAGAATTCCCTGACGTGTTCCCTGATGAGCTACCGGGGATGCCGCCTGACCGTGAAGTTGAGTTTTCCATAGAATTGGCTCCGGGAGTCCAACCTGTGTCCATTTCTCCCTATCGTATGGCTCCAACTGAGTTACGAGAATTAAAAGTTCAATTGGAAGATATGCTAGAGAAAGGATTCATTCGTCCTAGCACTTCTCCGTGGGGAGCTCCTATTCTATTCGTAAAGAATAAGGATGGAACGATGCGACTATGTGTGGATTATCGTCAGCTCAATAAGATAACTGTTCGCAACAAATATCCAAAAACATTGGTGCTTTATCTGTGAAACTTGCACCACAAGAAATGGCAGAACTCGAGTCCTTTGCTGCCGCGGACGCTGTCAAGGACGACAGAAACGCCGGCGATCTAAATACTCCACCACTCTCTTTGTAATAACCGAGAGTGTGAGGGGAAAAAAAAAAGAAAAGAGAGAGAGGTTGAGAACACGTGGGGGGCACATGCCCCCACTTAAAAATTTTCTTTCTCTCTTCTCATCTTCTTCGACACTCCCCCTCCCCCTCTGTTCTCCTTCCCTTTCATTTTCTTTCAAAAAAATCAAAATGTAAAACCCTCATTTCTCTTCTCTTACCAACTAGATTTCTTCATCTCTTCTCCTTGCAACTAACCACTCAATATCATCAAATTCACCTTCATCATCTTGCTTCCTTTTCTTCTCTATTCTATCTCCATTTATTCAAATCTCATTTTCTCAAAATCTCCAAATCAGAAAATTTCAACTTAACGAGTGAAGGAAGCATTCAACTTTGAGTTCCGGTTATTATCGAGGCTTCAAGGTAACTCTGACTCAATAATTAGCCATATCTCCAATTTTTGTCATCTCTATATTTATGGGTATATATAAATCCGAATTAGGGTTATTAGGGGTTAGAAAATTTGGGGTTTTTGTCAACGTGAGTAAGATTATGTTAATTGACAATAGTAGTAGCTCACAAATATCATTATTGTCATATTTCTAGAGTTGTAGAATTATGGGACATCATTTGGTAGCTCGTTGACGCGCTCAGAGTTGCTTCCGGTTCTTTGGAATCAAGTTGTGAGTAGATATTATGTCTATAATTATTTTTAAATATATTATTATCAATATTTATGTTGAATCATTATTTTTGTAGTTTGAAAATATTTTATTATTGTGATTTTTGAATTTCTGAAAATAAATATTGATTTGTGAAACTTATAATTTTATAAAAATACACACGAGGCGATATTTATATATTTTGTAAAGCATACATGTTTTCTTATTTGACTTTATTGAATTTTAAATAATTGAATTTTAGTATGCAATCTTATATATATATATATTGGATTTGCTATGGAATTTAGTAATATGTTATATGTATTAGAGATTTTTATAAGTGCTTTGGTTTGGATTGGTTTGAGAGACTCTGACTAGAAAACCGTAGTTAACGGCGGTTATGACGTTAACCTAGATGCATCTGGCTCAGACCTCAGCTAGCAGGGGCGTTGCTAATCTAACGTGTAGGCCACACGTTGGATCTGTTATACCGTACGGGCACACTAGAGGAAAGGGCTACCCTTAGAGGTGGAGCCGCCCTAGATGTGTAATATTTGATTTGATTTGACTTCTGGAATGAGAACTCCCATTTCAGTTCATCCGCTTAACTATTTATCTAATGTTTGTATAATTAATTAATATGAATTTCTCATCTCTGAAAAGAAATATAATTTTCAAGGTAAACTCTGTATTGTCTCGTGTGAGTTATAGATGTAATGTTTGCTCACTGAGTTGCAAAACTCACCCTATTATATTCCCATATTTTTCAGATACAGGAGTCATTCCAGGTTCCATTCCACCTGCCCCTCAGTAGATCTTAGTCATTTTGGTGAGCCCTTCTTCTTTGCAAGGGCTAAGTAATTATGTAATGGAACCTTTGCTCAAAATCTAGATTATGTCAATGTTCCATATGTCACAGGCAGGATCCTCGTGTGGGTTATGTTGTTTTGAATCTTGAACTGTTTAGGTAGTGATTATGATTTGGTTATGTAAGACTTATGGTTTTAACTATATACTCTAGTTATCAACTTGTATATATATATATATATATATAATGCGTATTTTGGATATATTTGGTTGTGGATATAATTTGGAGTATGTTGTTGTTGTTGTCTTGAAAATGGAGGTTTATTATTAATACAGGGAGTTAATATTTATGTTGGTAAGGTCCTAGAAACAGAGGAGATTTTGTCCGTTCTTCTGAAAATTTAGTCGTTGGCTTGCTGAGGGACTTGTCTCTTGAGCGCCAGTCATGGCTTGGTTCGGGTCATGACACTCTTCTTGGAAAGCTGTTTAATTTTCTTGCTGTTGATTTGTTCTTTCAATTAATTAAGTGATCTGAAGTTTGAACTCTGTTCCAGATAACTTCATGTATGTGTGTGTGTTTCTATGTCTAAATAAACAAAAGACTTAAGCACATCAAAAGTGCAATGAAATGCCTTCTACTATTAATCTTTGACCAAGGTGAAAGCAAAGTTTCATATCTAAATGATTCGGTGATTTGTATTTTTTTTTTTTATGTTAAAAATTATGGTCATAAGTGAATGAATGTAACTAACAAGTAAGTACTCAGTTTGTTTTATTTTACTTCTTCAAGATCCAATAGTTTTTCAATATAAATATGAGGTGAAAGGTCCTATTAACATTTTTATAAAGAAAATAAAGGTGAGGTCCACCATTTGATTAGTTAAATGGGGGTGGGTTTGTGGGGTTCTTTTTCTAATTGCTATATTCTATCATGTCTGCTGGGAGTGGGACAATTTATTTTTTTAAATTATACTTACTTTCTTGTTTAGAATAACTATACTCAGCCATTTGACGTCACAGCTGTAGTCATTTGACAATTAACATTCACAAAGCTTCATTCTGCTTCATCCACTGATATCATAGTGCTACCATCATCTTCACATTACAACAATGTCTAAAGTTGGAAGAATGAAGCTGGGTTCACAGGGCTTGGAGGTGTGTCAGCAAGGACTTGGTTGCATGGGAATGTCTTCTGGCTATGGACCTCCAAAACCAGAACCAGATATTGTGATAGGAATTATGACTTCCTCCACTCCCCTTATTTTATTTTTAGTTTAGTATTGTTTTTGTTTAGAAAAGCATTCAAAAGGAAGACGAGCACTATGCTTTTGGCATTACCTAAATTGCATTATATTATGCTGATCTAGTTTATTGATCCCACCAAAACCTCAACTGTAGTGAGATAATCAAATACCATATCCATTTAACTTCCTTGCATTTAAGAAGATAAAGACATATCAGAGATGAAAACCAACATAATTAAGACCTAGGGCATATTCTCTTACAGATAATTTATTTTATTTTGTACCTACTGAAAAATAAAAGTATTGAAATATACCAATCAAGAACAAACGTATCCAACAATCGGAACCTTAATTATATATATACTGGTACATAATCTTGGATAAAAATAATATATTTTACCTAAGTGTTGTAACTGCTATTTCAACATGGAGATAGTCATAAATTTATCCTCATTAGTCATAATGATTTCTAATGTAGTGAATGATTAATAACATATTAATTAATAATCTTTGCCTTGCTGTCATGATTGAGTTCTCAACTACTTATAAGATTCGGCACATAGCTCAGAACATTCATTCAAATAAGCCAAATAAACTTTCTGCATCACTCTTCGAACACTGATCATAGTTGCAACTTGCAAGCACATCATCACCACAACACAGCAATGGCTAAAGTTGGAAGAATGAAACTGGGATCACAAGGTTTGGAAGTATCTCAGCAAGGACTTGGTTGCATGGGAATGTCTGCTTACTATGGACCTCCAAAGCCAGAACCTGACATGGTTGCTCTCATTCACCATGCTGTTCAAAGTGGTGTCACATTCCTTGATACCTCTGATGTCTATGGTCCTCACACCAATGAAATTCTGATTGGAAAGGTTCTTACTTGAGCTTTGATTCACCTACCCTTTTGACTTTTCTTCTGATTTTTTACTTTTTGTTGTTGTTCTGATCCTTGGACTTAATTGGATACAGATAAGTTGACATAAACAGTTAAGTTGATCTTATCCAAGTGAAAACAATAACGAGTGATTCAAGATTTTATGTTGTTGTTCTCTCTGTTATAGATCATGGATTCTTCTTAAGCAAGTTCTCAAGTTTGAATTTTATGTCACAATTTTGTTTTGGTCTGTGCATATGATATTATGATGAAATGTTTGGAACTTCGAGACAGGCTTTGAGTGGAGGGGTGAGAGAGAAGGTTGAATTGGCAACCAAGTTTGGTATCCGCATTTCTGATGATGGAAAATATGAGAACCGTGGTGATCCATCATATGTGAGAGCTGCCTGTGAAGGAAGCTTGAAGAGACTTGACATTGATTGCATAGATCTCTATTACCAACATCGAATCGATACACGTGTTCCAATCGAAATAACGGTTTGAATCTTTCTCTATGATAAAATAAGTCCTTAAGTCAACTTGAACCATAAGAGTTTACGAGTTAACTCGAGAAATTAATAACCTTGAATTTCACATTTAACTAGTTCAGTAAACACTTATGTTTGAATTATTCATCACTTAACAAGATTGAATATCATATTGTTAAGGAAATGCAATCTGTTTTATGGAACTGACATTTAGCATGTTAATTGTTAAGAGCATGAAGTAATAAAAATAGGCTACCTTATGTGTGATGACTTCAATTTTTTTCACTTCTTCAATTTCAAGTTAAGATTGGTGAGCTTAAGAAGCTTGTTGAGGAGGGAAAAATAAAATACATTGGTCTATCCGAGGCTTCAGCTTCAACAATCAGAAGAGCACATGCTGTTCATCCCATATCAGCTGTGCAGTTAGAATGGTCTCTTTGGTCAAGAGATGTTGAAGAAGAAGTGATTCCAACTTGCAGGTTTGAATCTAATCATTCACAAGTATTAATGTTCTTGTTAACAAGCAAATCTCTTTCTAGGACTTCTTATAAAACATCATGATACAATGTCTGAGTTTTTGGCTTCCAACTATTGTCCTTTTCAGGGAACTTGGCATTGGAATTGTTGCATACAGTCCTCTTGGCTGCGGATTCTTTTCATCCGGATCAAAGTTGCTTGATAATTTATCACAGGACGACTTCAGGAAGGTTTGTGTCATATGTGTGCGATTATAGAAATTCATGCTCTGATCACTTGTGCATTTCCATAATCATGTTTTGTACTCAGTTACCTACTAATATTATTAGGATTTTGTTGATCAGTGACCTAAAAAGATATATGATAATATATATTCATTTCATAACACTTGCATCTTACTATATTATGTTTTTCAAATGTTCATCAATGATACATACATACAAAAAAAAAATTCTTGTGCGTTTGCAGGCTCTGCCAAAATTTCAACCTGAAAACCTGGAATCAAACAAGACTATATTTGAGAGGGTCAATGAAATGGCCTCAAAGAAAGGATGCACACCATCTCAGCTTGCATTGGCATGGCTTCACCACCAAGGCAATGATGTCTGCCCCATTCCCGGAACCACCAAACTTGAGAACCTTAACAACAACATTGGAGCCGTGTCTGTGAAACTTACACCACAAGAAATGACAGAACTCGAGTCCTTTGCTGCCGCAGATGTTGTCAAGGGTGGTAGATACGCCGGCGATCTAATTACCTGGAGGAACTCTGATACTCCACCACTCTCTTCTTGGAAAGTTGTTTAATTTTCTTGCTGTTGATTTGTTCTTTCAATTAATTAAGTGATCTGAAGTTTGAACTCTGTTCCAGATAACTTCATGTATGTGTGTGTGTTTCTATGTCTAAATAAACAAAAGATTTAAGCACATCAAAAGTGCAATGGCATGCCTTCTACTATTAATCTTTGACCAAGGTGCAAGCAAAGTTTCATATCTAAATGATTCAGTGATTTGTATTTTTTTTTTTATGTTAAAAATTATGGTCATAAGTAAATGAATGTAACTAACAAGTAGGTACTCATTTTGTTTTATTTTATTTCTTCAAGATCCAATAGTTTTTCAATGTAAATATATGAGGTGGAAGGTCCTATCAACATTTTTTTAAAGAAAATAAAAGTGAGGTCCACCATTTGATTAGTTAAATGGGGGTGGGTTTGTGGGGTTCTTTTTCTAATTGCTATATTCTATACTGGCTGCTGGGAATGGGACAATTTTTTTTATAAAAATTATATTTACTTTCTTGTTTAGAATAACTATACTCAGCCATTTGAGGTTTCACAGCAGTTGTCATTTGACAATTAACATTCACAAAGCTTCATTCTGCTTCTTCCACTGATATCATAGTGCTACCATCATCTTTAGATTACAACAATGGCTAAAGTTGGAAGAATGAAGTTGGGTTCACAGGGCTTGGAGGTGTCTCAGCAAGGACTTGGTTGCATGGGAATGTCTTCTGGCTATGGACCTCCAAAACCAGAACCAGATATTGTGATAGGAATTATGACTTCCTCCACTCTCCTTATTTTATTTTTAGTTTAGTATTGTTTTTGTTTAGAAAAGCATTCAAAAGGAAGAGGAGCACTGTGCTTTTGGCATTACCTAAATTGCACTATATTATGCTGATCTAGTTTATTGAGCCCACCAAAACCTCAACTTTAGTGAGATAATCAAATACCAAATCCATTTAACTTCATTGCATTTAAGAAGATAAAGACATATCAGAGATGAAAACCAACATATAATTAAGACCTAGGGCATATTCTCTTACAGATAATTTATTTTATTTTGTACCTACTGAAAAATAAAAGTATTGAAATATACCAATCAAGAACAAACGTAATCCAACAATGGGAACCTTAAATATATATAGTGGTACATAATCTTGCATAAAAATAATATATTTTACCCAAGTGTTGTAACTACTATTTCAACATGGAGATAGTCATAAATTTATCCTCATTAGTCATAATGATTTCTAATGAAATGAATGATTAATAATATGATAATAATTAATAATCTTTGCCTTGCTGTCATGATGGAGTTTTCAACTACTTATAAGAGTAGGCACATAGCTCAGAACATTCATTCAAAGAAGCCAAATAAAACTTCTGCATCACTCTTCGAACACTGATCATAGTTGCAACTTGCAAGCACATCATCACAACACAGCAATGCCTAAAGTTGGAAGAATGAAACTGGGATCACAGGGTTTGGAGGTATCTCAGTAAGGACTTGGTTGCATGGGAATGTCTGCTTACTATGGACCTCCAAAGCCAGAACCTGACATGGTTGCTCTAATCCACCATGCTGTTCAAAGTGGTGTCACATTCCTTGATACCTCTGATGTCTATGGTCCTCACACCAATGAAATTCTGATTGGAAAGGTTCCTACTTGAGCTTTGATTCACCTACCCTTTTGACTTTTCTTCTGATTTTTTATTTTTTTTTTGGTTGTTCTGATCCTTGGACTTAATTGGAGACAGATAAGTTGACATAAACAGTTCAGTTGATTTTATCTAAGTGAAAAAATAATGAGTGTTTTCAAGATTTTGTGTTGCTTTTCTATCTGTTATTGATCATGGATTCTTCTTAAGCAAGTTCTCAAGTTTGAATTTTATAAATGAATAATGTCATTTCTTATTTATGTCATAATTTTGTTTTGGCTTGTGCATATGATATTATGATGAAATGTTTGGAACTTGAGACAGGCTTTGAAGGGAGGGGTGAGGGAGAAGGTTGAATTGGCAACCAAATTTGGTATCAGCATTTCTGATGATGAAAAATTTGAGAACCGTGGTGATCCATCATATGTGAGAGCTGCCTGTGAGGGAAGCTTGAAGAGACTTGAAATTGATTGTATAGATCTCTATTACCAACATCGAATTGATACACGTGTTCCAATCGAAATAACGGTTTCAATCTTTCTCTGTGCAAATACTATTATTTAGTTAATCTTGAATCTTTAGGACTACTTCAGTGAACACTATGTTTAAATTTTTCATTTTATTCTATAATTCTCTATCAATTAACAAGATTGAATATCATATTCTTATGGAAATGCTATCTGTTATATGGAACTGACATTTAGTATGTTAATTGTTAAGAGCATAAAGTAATAAAAATAGACTACTTTATGTGTGATTACTTCAATTTTTTTCACTTCTTCAATTTCAAGTTAAGATTGGTGAGCTTAAGAAGCTTGTTGAGGAGGGAAAAATAAAATACATTGGTCTATCCGAGGCTTCAGCTTCAACAATCAGAAGAGCACATGCTGTTCATCCCATATCAGCTGTGCAGTTAGAATGGTCTCTTTGGTCAAGAGATGTTGAAGAAGAAGTGATCCCAACTTGCAGGTGCAGTTTAAGAGAACGAATAACTCGATGTTTGAAACACTAAGATGATCCAATGGCATAGATTGTATAGAAGTTACTATGATCTATATGATTGGATTATCTTGGCCTATCTCATCAATATAAATATATGATCCACAATTTAATTTCATGGCTTTTAAATTTTATACTTCTCAGGGAACTTGGTATTGGAATTGTTGCATATAGTCCTCTTGGGAGAGGATTCCTTTCATCAGGAACAAAGATACTTGAGAATTTATCTGAGGGTGACTTCAGACAGGTTTGTGTTAACACAAGTTAGTGCAAATTACTTGAGCATTTTCATAATTAAGTGTACCTTGGCATTATTACAATTTTTCATTAGTCCAAACTTTAATCATGAACTCACTATTATTTTCTGTATTGATTTTCCTTTAGTTATATACTTGGCATTATTTCTTATAATAATGATGATTGCTAGCTGAACACATTAAACAGAATACAGTTTTCTTGATCAACAAAGTTAAACAAGTAAAGTAGCTTGGTTAATCTTATGTGTTCTGTTACAGAATCTGCCTAGATTCCAACCTGACAATCTGGAGAAGAACAAGACTATATTCGAGAGGGTTAATGAAATGGCGGCGAAGAAGGGATGCACTCCATCTCAGCTTGCATTGGCATGGGTTCACCACCAAGGAAATGATGTCTGCCCCATTCCTGGAACCACCAAAGTTGACAATTTTAACCAAAACATTGCTGCTTTATCTGTGAAACTTGCACCACAAGAAATGGCAGAACTTGAGTCCTTTGCTGCCGCAGATGCTGTCAAGGGTGATAGATACGCCGGCGATCTAAGTACCTGGAAGAACTCTGATACTCCACCACTCTCTTCTTGGAAAGCTGTTTAATTTTCTTGCTGTTGATTTGTTCTTTCAATTAATTAAGTGATCTGAAGTTTGAACTGTTTCAGATAACTTCATGTATGTGTGTGTGTTTCTATGTCTAAATAAACAAAAGACTTAAGCACATCAAAAGTGCAACGGCATGCCTTCTACTATTAATCTTTGACCAAGGTGAAAGAAAAGTTTCATATCTAAATGATTCAGTGATTTGTATTTTTTTTTTATGTTAAAAATTATGGTCATAAATGAATGAATGTAACTAACAAGTAAGTACTTATTTTGGTTTATTTTATTTCTTCAAGATCCAATAGTTATTCAATGTAAATTTATGAGGTGAAAGGTCCTATTAACATTTTTTTAAAGAAAATAAAAGTGAGGTCCACCATTTGATTAGTTAAATGGGGGTGGGTTTCTGGGGTTCTTTTTCTAATTGCTATATTCTATAATGGCTGCTGGGAGTGGGACAAGTTTTTTTATTAAAATTATATTTACTTTCTTGTTTAGAATAACTATACTCAGCCATTTGACATTTCACAGCTATAGTCATTTGACAATTAACATTCACAAAGCTTCATTCAGCTTCTTCCACTGATATCATAGTGCTACCATCATCTTCACATTACAACAATGGCTAAAGTTGGAAGAATGAAGTTGGGTTCACAGGGCTTGGAGGTGTCTCAGCAAGGACTTGGTTGCATGGGAATGTCTTCTGGCTATGGACCTCCAAAACCAGAACCAGACATGGTTGCTCTCATCCACCATGCTATTCAATCTGGTGTCACATTCCTTGACACTGCTGATGTCTATGGCCCTCACACCAACGAAATTCTAATTGCAAAGGTTCCTACTTGATCTTTGATTCAGCTACCCTTTTGGATTTTCTTTTGATTTCTTATATTTTTCTGATATGAAGTTCCTTGGTTATAATTAGACTAATGTTATTTGCATATACAAGTTAGTTGATATCTCTTGAGATAGAGTAAGAACAAGACAGAGAATATTCTGTTTCTTGTTCATCTACATCTTCCTATCAGTTTATGGTTTTGGATAAGTGGTTTCATGACACTCTGAATGTCAAATCAGGGGACTAAGGTGAAGTAGTAAGGAGTCTTTTCCATCCTCAATAACTAACTAGTCTCAGGATTAGTTATTTTGTTTAAGAAATCAAAAAGTTATTGGGATGTATACTCTTTTTATGTAAAGATATCATGTCTTTTATTGTAGTTAGTTTCAATTTTTGGCAGGCTCTGAAGGGAGGGCTGAGAGAGAAGGTTGAATTGGCAACCAAGTTTTCAATCAATATTATTGGGGAAAGGAAATTCGACATCCGTGGAGATCCAGAATATGTGAGAGCTTCCTGTGAGGGAAGCTTGAAGAGACTTGACATTGATTGCATTGATCTCTATTTCCAGCATAGAGTTGATACTCGCGTGCCAATCGAACTCACTGTTAGACCTCTTTCTTTCTCTTTTTGTTTTTGCCTTATCACCAACTTGATGTCATTTATGGAGGGTTAAATAAGTTTCTGTTCATTGTAAAATCAGTAAAGTGTCTCTATTATTATTCCAGATATACATAGATCAACTTAGAAATTGGTACCTGTAATTATGTTGGGACCAAAATATAAATCACCAGATTTGCATCAACCAAAAACTTATTTAACCATGCATTGTATTGTACAACAACCCCAATCTGGATTCAGGATATATATATATGTCTTTGTTAAGGAAACACTTGATACAATCTTAGAATATGAGATAATTGCATATATGAAGAGATATGTATGATGACTTCAAATTTTTCCTTGTAATTTTTTTAATCAAGATTGGGGAGCTTAAGAAACTTGTTGAAGAGGGAAAAATAAAGTACATCGGTCTATCTGAGGCGTCGCCTTCAACAATCAGAAGAGCACATGCTGTTCATCCCATAACGGCTGTGCAAATTGAATGGTCTCTATGGTCTAGAGATGTCGAGGAAGAAATAATTCCAACTTGCAGGTGTGAATCTAAAGCACAAGGATGAATGTTCTTTTTAACAAGCAATTCTATTTCTAGGACTTCTGAATTTTTGGCTTCCAAATATTGTCCTTTTCAGAGAACTTGGCATTGGAATTGTTGCATATAGTCCTCTTGGCCGCGGATTCTTTTCTTCCGGATCGAAGTTGCTTGATAATTTGTCGCAGAACGACTTCCGGAAGGTTTGTGTGATGTGCATTTCCTTAATCATATTTTCTGCTCATAGTCACACTTTTCATCTAATTCAAAACCTTGTGCCTTTCACAAATTTTAACAAGTCAAACTTCAGTAGATTACTTACCTACTAATATTAAGAGAATTTTGTTAATCAGTGTCCTAAAAAGGATACATGATAATATATACTGATTTCATAACATATATCATATCCAAATTTAACAGTTTTCCCTATATAACACTTACATCTTACCATATTATGTTTCTCAAATGTTCATCAATGATACATAAATTATAAAACCTTATCTTTTATGTTGTGTTGCAGGCTCTGCCTAGATTTCAACCTGAAAACCTGGAGACGAACAAGACTATATTCGAGAGGGTCAATGAAATGGCCGCGAAAAAAGGATGCACTCCATCTCAGCTTGCATTGGCATGGCTTCACCATCAAGGCAATGATGTCTGCCCCATACCTGGAACCACCAAAATTGAGAACTTTAATGACAACATTGGAGCCTTGTCTGTGAAACTTACACCGCAAGAAATGACAGAACTCGAGTCCTTTGCTACCGCGGATGTTGTCAAGGGTGATAGATATGCAGAGGAAATGTTAGCTACATGGAAGAACTCTGATACTCCACCACTTTCTTCTTGGAAAGCTGTTTAATCATGTTCATTACTTAATGTTTATTTTATTATTGCACCTTCAAGAGTGTTGGTACTTTCAATAAATAGATCAGAATGAAGGGAATGCATGTATATTCCCTTTTGAAATGAATTTGGTTACATGAGTGAACCTTTCAAATTTCTAGCTGCTGATTTTGTATATTCTTAACTTTGAAGTGGTTTTTGGATTCTGCTGCCTATATATAAAAGAAGGGTTTATGGAGAATTTGTGCCAATGAAAAAAAGTCCTTGTTCAGTTGCAGATAATGGTCAACTTGCAGTTGATTGTAGTAGTGAAGATTTTGACAATCCAGAAAATTCACTTGCCAGTGACAATTAATTAAAGGGTTTAACTAAGATGTGTCGGTTAAAGTTCTTAATAAAAAAAATTATTATAAAAAATTGTGTAAAGTTTGATTTTTAATACCATCGTTGTGTATTTATTAAATTAAAACATTTAAAACTTTCTAATAATAGTAATCTTAATTTATGTCCTAAGGCTGCGTTTGGAAAAGAGATTGCGACTCAGAGACAGAAAGTAAAATATACAAGACTAAGACCCAGATTGGGTAAATAACTTAATTAAGTCACTTTTGAAGAAATAGCTTAAACAATAAATACTTATATTAAAAGTAACTTATAAATAAGTTATTTTATGTTTAGTTTTTTAGTTCTAAAAGTACTTATTTGAAGAGAAAAGTAATAAAAAGCTTTTTTTATTATGAGAGAATTTATTTTTTTTAACTTCTCCTTAAATACTAAAATAACATTTTAGAAAGTTACAATTTTGTTTTAAAAATTATACCGAACATTAATATTACACATTTTCATAAGTTAAAAGTTAAAAAAAAATTACTTATAAATCTATCCAAACGGGCCCTAAATTATGTTTCACAGTTTCGGCATCTTACTGAAAAAAAGAGCTGGGGTTAGATTTGGAACTTGAATGAAAGTAGTTTTAGAAATAAATATTATTAAAGTTTGAGTATTTATATCTTTATTTTTTGTAGTTACTAAATAGATTGAAATTTTGTATTCCAAGATTGAAATTTTGTATTCCGAACTCAGTCCCCTAGTCCAGTTCTTACTTCCAAATGCTACTTAAAAGTACATGTTAGCTAAACTCTTGATTAAAATCCAAGAGCACTTAAAGATGGAAATTTAAAATATGCTGATTATGTTTTTGGCATCAATAAAGGTCTATAACCAAGCAAAATATTTAATCAAGTTTAACCATGTTGTTTCACATCAATGCACGTGCTTTTATGTTATCGTCGTCTTCTTCCATACACCTCTGGTGCTCATGCTTATTCTTCTTCTCCTCCTTTTTTTCTCCTCTTTCTCTTTTGTTATCACCATTATCATCACCACCACCAGCTCCTCCTCCTCGTCCTCCATCATCATTATCACCATTCTCATTATCATTATCGTTATCGATATCGTCATCATTGTCGTCTTCTTCTTAAAGATAAATAACATTGTTCATTTTCTTTCTAATTTTTGCACTGTTTTAGTTAACTTCGTTGCATTATCTACATGTTTTTCACTTATTTTCTTTTTCAATCAAAATTTGTGATTTTCCAACTCAAATTTTCATGAAATAAGTTCTTAATTCTATCACATCATCTATTTAACTATCTATTTTTATTAAATAAAACAACAACTAATCACACTCGTCCATTACATAAACGGCAAGGTAAGTCACCAATATAACAGGATATGTCTAAAGAAAATTTCAAAAATTCCAAAAAATAAATGTCTGCAAAAGATTGTGCTAACATGAATCTTTCAAAAAGGAGCATGACCGTGAGGTTTCATGATGAAAAACATAAATATATTTAGGGAATAAGAATAAGGGTAAAAAACCATATTAAGCCAAATGAGTCAAAAAATAACGTAAATACGCCAAAGCAAAAATCGTTTCAGAGCCAGAAGCTATTTTTATATAATTCGAACCAGCTTGGTTCGAACTCCATTTCTACATAATTCGAACCAGCTTGGTTCGAATTATATACAAATACATACACACACATAATTCGAACCAGCTTGGTTCGAATTACACATAATTCGAACCAGCTTGGTTCGAATTACACACAAACACACGCACACACTAATTCGAACCAGCTTGGTTCGAATTACACACAGTAATTCATGGTATAATTCGAATTATGCTGTTAAAAAATTAATAATTTATTAAAAAAATTTATTAAAAAATTTATTAAAAAAATTAGTAATTAAAAAATTAAAAAATATATATTTTTATTTCATACGTTAAAAAAAAGTTAACAAAATATTTAATTACGAGACTTCTTTAAAATATTAATGAGCTATCAATTTGAATTCCATACAATACTTTTCTGTCCATTTTAATAGTTCATGAATATTTTTTTAATAAATTTTTTTAAATTATACTACAAAAAATATTTTATCCTATGCAAAACAATTTTAAAAAAATGGCTTAAAAATGTTAGGAGTACTATAAAAATTTGTAATGTTATAATAACTTAGGTAAATACATGCATGTACTCAAATTTTAAATAAAATACTCTACATAGTCAATAATAATTTAAAAATGAAAGAAAATATTTTATTCCATACAAAATAATTAAAAAATATATTTTATTCTATACAAACTAATTTTAAAAAATGGCTTAAAAGATGTTATGAGTACTATAAAAGTTTGTAATATTCTAGTGATTTAGGTAAATACATGATAAAAATATTTTTTCTTTAATTTCTAAATTATTAGTGACTATGTGGAGTATTTCTTTAATGTCCTAAGTCATTAGGACATTACAAATTTTTATATTACTTCTAACATCCTTTAAGCCATTTTTTAAATTATCATGAATATTTTTTAATAAATTTATTTAAATTATACCACAAAAAAATATTTTATTCTATGCAAAATAATTTAATAACATCCTTTAAGCCATTTTTTAAATTATTTTGCATAGAATAAAATATTTTTTTGTGGTATAATTTAAATAAATTTATTAAAAAATATTCATGATAATTTAAAAAATGGCTTAAAGGATGTTAGAAGTAATATAAAAATTTGTAATATCCTAATGACTTAGGACATTAAAGAAATACTCCACATAGTCACTAATAATTTAGAAATTAAAGAAAAAATATTTTTATCATGTATTTACCTAAATCACTAGAATATTACAAACTTTTATAGTACTCATAACATCTTTTAAGCCATTTTTTAAAATTAGTTTGTATAGAATAAAATATATTTTTTAATTATTTTGTATGGAATAAAATATTTTCTTTCATTTTTAAATTATTATTGACTATGTAGAGTATTTTATTTAAAATTTGAGTACATGCATGTATTTACCTAAGTTATTATAACATTACAAATTTTTATAGTACTCCTAACATTTTTAAGCCATTTTTTTAAAATTGTTTTGCATAGGATAAAATATTTTTTGTAGTATAATTTAAAAAAATTTATTAAAAAATATTCATGAACTATTAAAATGGACAGAAAAGTATTGTATGGAATTCAAATTGATAGCTCATTAATATTTTAAAGAAGTCTCGTAATTAAATATTTTGTTAACTTTTTTTTAACGTATGAAATAAAAATATATATTTTTTAATTTTTTAATTACTAATTTTTTTAATAAATTTTTTAATAAATTTTTTTAATAAATTATTAATTTTTTAACAGCATAATTCGAATTATACCATGAATTACTGTGTGTAATTCGAACCAAGCTGGTTCGAATTAGTGTGTGCGTGTGTTTGTGTGTAATTCGAACCAAGCTGGTTCGAATTATGTGTAATTCGAACCAAGCTGGTTCGAATTATGTGTGTGTATGTATTTGTATATAATTCGAACCAAGCTGGTTCGAATTATGTAGAAATGGAGTTCGAACCAAGCTGGTTCGAATTATATAAAAATAGCTTCTGGCTTATTGCTGAAACGATTTTTGCTTTGACGTATTTACGTTATTTTTTGACTCATTTGGCTTAATATGGTTTTTTACCCTAAGAATAATGTTGTGTGTGTGTGTGTGAGAGAGAGAGAGAGAGAGATAGAAAGAAAGAAAGAGTTACCTGTTGAAGTTGTTGGATTACAAAATCCTTCTGTTATCAACTCCAATGAATGCCACTCCTTCCAGCAAGGCATTGAACTAAACGAAAGAGTTTCAAGCATTGGGAATGGTGGTGTCTCTAAACAAGATTCACCATTCTGGTAAAAGTAAAACTCAGCACCTACAATTCCCACACTGTCAAACTCTAAAATGTATAGGTGCTTCAAAGAGGGCAATTGTCCAAGTGAAGGAAGCATGCAACAAATCCTACAATAACTCAGTTTTATTTTGGTGATGTTATGGTAGGAAGAATGTCCAAACCAATCTGGAAATATTGTACCCCTATAATCCCCGATTTTTAGTTCTTTCAAATTACTATGAGGTTGTAACTTGTCGAGTATATCTCTTTCTACTTGGGAATCAGTCGTGTTCTCATCTTTATCTACTGACCACCACAAGCACAAAAAGCTAATGCCATCCTTATCAAACATCCTTGCCATCAAAGCTTCACTGCCGTCGATCACATTCTCCAATTTCGCAATGGAAATAGATTGCTGTAGATTTGCAAATGCTCCCAATTCTGTGACCTTGTTCCCTTCATGCTTCCCAACAACATAGTTACTTAAAAACTGCAAATTTTTCAACTTGCTCATGCAAAGCAGTTTGTCTAATATCAAGATGGCGCAAATTTAGAAGGTCTTTCATGCCAACAGGTAGCATTTTCAGATTTCTACAGAAATTCAACTTCAAGGTCTGCAAGTTGTACAGGTTACCCAATGACTCCGGCAATGTCACAATGTCGGTCAAAGAGAGATCCAAGTAACGCAAATGAATCAACTCACCTATTGAATCAGGTAGTGACTTAAGAGAGGAAAGCCGTTGAACGACAAAGCTCGCAGGTACTTTAACTATGACATCCATAACAGTATCATTTCATCTTTGCTAAATTCATAATCCTTAGGGAATAACAGTCTTCATCAGACAATGACCTTACTTCATGAAGTGAAACAGTTTGTACTACGGAAGCTACATTCGCTACATTCTTATTTCGTGTAGTTATGAGAATTTTACTTCCCTTAACCCCATTCTGAAAAGGTTTTAGAAGCTTATTCCAATCATCATAATTTTCATTCCATACATCGTCTAAGACAATGAAGAACTTTTGTCTTGACAATTTTTCCTTTAAATCAAGCTGAAGTAAATTCAAATCCGTCAAGTTGCAAGAACTCGAAGTTATTGCCTCGATTATAGTCTTAGTAACCTTGACAACATCAAACTCTTCTGACACGCAAACCCAACCTCGAAAATCAAAATTCTCCTTTACTTTGTCATTGTGGTAAACCCATTGGCAAACTAGTTTTTCCTATTCCGCCCATGCCCACAATGGGAATCACAGATAAATCATCATCACCAGCATCATCACCATCCAACAACAGTTTCAGTATGGCCTCCTTGTCTTCTTTCCTGCCACATATCTCCGATGGTTCAAGGAGAGATGTGGATGGAATTCTCCATGACATGTCCACCTTGGCACTCTCCTTCAGATGAAGATAATTTTTGCGTCTTACAACAGACTCTAGTGTGAAACTATTTTTTCCATGTCACCACTATCTTCAAATACGAATCAACAAGACGAGACCAGGAAGAAGAGTTACCTGGATCCCTTTGAGTGGCGGCTTTAGTGGAGAGTTCATCGAGCAAGTCATCAGCGAAATAGAGAGCATCTTGGAGATCAACAAGCCACTTCTTGACTCTCTTGTCAGTAAACTGCTTCAGCTCAGCATCATCAAGAACAGGTGCAACATCATATAGACAATTTTGCAACCTTTCAAGCAACTCAATGGCAGAGTGGTTTCCATTGAGGATACAGTAGTCATCCTCAAGTATTAAAGACAGGTTGTCCAAAACAGCATTAACAAAGGAAGAGAGGTAAGCTCCACCATAAAGTTTTGCAGCCATGGTTGAATCTGAAGTGCAGCTAAGAAAGAAAGAAAGGTGATGGATGAGTGTTGGGATTGCAGTTTGCAATGTGGTCTCTGGATTTTCTCAAACAGAAGCTAAGAGAAGTGTTTGATTGGTGTGTCGTGAGTGGAATTGAGCTGATGAGTTTTACTTTTATTTTATGGTCTTCAGACAAAATCAAGTGGGGAATAAAGCTAGCTTTTTGGATGCGTTTGTTTACGAGTTAAACCCCAAAATGGTTCCTGAGATTGGCGTTTTACACTAAAATCGTCCCTGAGATTCCAATTGCACCAATTACATCCTTGAGATTGAAAAAAATGCACCATAGTAGTCCCTGACCCATTTTTCATTAACGACGTGATGACATGGCATGATGACGTGGACTGTAAGTGACACGTGTCACTTTATGATTTGGCCACGTGTAATGGTAGGATGATGTGGTGACCAGTGACACGTGGCATGCTGACGTGGATAGTTGTGCCACGTGTCACAATGTTATTTGGCCACGCGTCGCAACAGTATTCGTCCACGTGTCATCCATTATGCCATCGTTGTATATGCACCAAATTAGTCCCTCACTTTGCATTAAGTAACTCATTTTAGTCCCTGAAATTGAATGTCGTGCACCAAACTAGTCCCTTCATCAATTTTTTCTCATTTTTTCTATAAATTCAAAATTCTCAATATTTTTTAATGCATTAATTTCAATTTTATTTTTTCACACGTTCTTCAAATAAAAGTGTTTTTATAAAATATTTTTTCTCTTGCGAATACTTTATTCGCCAACTTGGAGTTAACGTGAAGGCTTTTCAAGCACCTTCACTACCATCTCCAACCTCTTTCAGTACTTTTATAAAATATTTTTTTTCTTGCGGATACCTCTAATAGCCGCCGTCTTGGAGTTGACGTGAAGGCATTTCAAGCTTCCCTCATTATCATCTCTGACCTCTTTCGTCTAGACTGTAGAGATCAAAAGTGGTAGTGAGGGTGGTTGAAGTGCCTTCAATCTAGCTTATTTATACACAACGAAAACGTGTATTTCATAAGAAAAAATATTTATTTTAATTATTAATTTCTTGTTAAAAACACATGTTTTTTTATGAAAAAAATGTGTCTAATCAATCATATAATTATTTTTTTATAATAACATACTTATATATTACAAAATTTACCAATATTAAATTATTAAAAAATTATATAATTAAAACTAAAATCTTAAAATTTTTTATAAAAGCACTTGTATTTAAACGATATATGAAAAAATAGAATTGAAATTAGTGTATCCAAGATATTAAAATTTTAAATTTAAAAAAAATGAGAAAAAATTGGTGAAGGGACTAATTTGGTGCACGACATTCAATTTCAGGGACTAAAATGAGTAACTTAATTCAAAGTGAGGGACTAATTTGGTGCATATACAACGATGGTATAATAGATGACACGTGGACGAATACCGTTGCGACACGTGGCACAACTGGACACGTGGCCAAATAACATTGTGACACGTGGCACAACCATCCACGTCAGCATGCCACGTGTCATTGGACACCACATCATCCTACCATTACACGTGGCCAAATCATAAAGTGACACGTGTCACTTATAGTCCACGTCATCATGCCATGTCATCATGTCGTTAATGGAAAATGGGTTAGGGACTACTATGGTGCATTTTTTTCAATCTCAGGGACGTAATTGGTGTAATTGGAATCTCAGGGACGATTTCAGTGCAAAACGCCAATCTCAGGGACCATTTTGGGGTTTAACTCGTTTGTTTACATGCCCGGGACATGACAAAGGGATACGAGACACAAAATTATATTTTGTAGATGAGATATGGATAGATAAAACACAGAAAAGAGAGATATTAATAAAGAATATAATTTATTTTTTATTTTTTTATTATTTTTGTTATTTTTTTATAATTATATTTTTTTTCAAATTTTTTAAATAAAAAAAATAAGAATAAATTATTTTTTTATAATTTCTTCTACTTTATTATCAGAATACAAAAACATTAAATTTGATGTCTCTGCTAAGAAACAAAGCACCAAAAAAGATGATGTTTCCTTTCAGTGATTTTAGAGGATAGTTATTATCCGTGGCCGAAAATTATGTATGCTTAATAATCTTATTTCACAAATTTTGTTTATTGATTATTATAAAAAAAATTGTAATACACCCTTTTTCATAATAAGAGCCTGTTTAACGCAAAAACTAATGGACTAAACTTCCTTTCAATTGTGATCTTTATCTCTTCCTTTGTCTAATTTACTTTATATCACAGCACATGATCTTTTCACTTTCAATTTTCTTTGGTAACCCATGAAACAAGAAAGGAAACAAATATTGGGATTCGGATCCATAGGAGAAAGCACTTAGGCTAAGTTTGTTTCTAAGAACATGATAGGACAAGATACTGAGAATAGAACAGGACAAGATACTGATGGATAGAGACATAAAATTTTGTATTTTTGTATTCTGTTTGGTAATAAACTAGAACAAATTATGAAAATTCAATTTATTCTCATTTTTTTCATTCAAAAAATTTGAGATAAAAAATATAACAATAAAAAATATAATTATGAAAAATTAACAAGAATAATGAAAGAAAAAATAGAAAATAAGTTGTGTCCCTTGTTAGTGTCACCGTGTCCTTCCTGTCAGGATGGACACAAAATACACTAATTCAGTGTCTCTGGACATATTGTCTCTGTCCATGTCTCATCTGCCAAACACGATTTTGTGTCTCAGTGTCCCTGTCTCAGTGTCCTGTCCCTGTAAACAAACGCAGGTACCCCATCTTCCCTTTCCATTATTGATTTTGCATCTCAATAATTGATTTTAGGGAGTACAATGAGAGTTTAGGAAAGTTCGATTCAGTAGAATATCATATGTTTATTATCCTTGGTATTCGGATAGTTATTCTGGATAGTATGGGTGTATTGTGTTTGAGAAATTAGTAGTATTTTACCCTGAATGTTCATTTTTTAACTCATATTGGGCCAAATAAACAGCTCATTGTACACATTGTACAGATATTCCATTGACTCCCTAATGAAATTCGTTGTTTTATATATGAGATAAACATTTAATTCATTGGATGAGTAATATTTTTGTGTCGTGTTACTGAACTTCTGGTATTAATTTTAAGTGATTTTCGATGCTATCTTGTTTTATTTTATAGAGTCAAATATGTGATCTTTTTAGTATGCAATTTATTTTTTACATTCTGTATTATTGTATTTAAATTTTGATATCAATTTAAATAAATTTTGGTGCTATTTTTATTCCTGGTAAGAATTTAATCTGATAAGTGTGAACTTATATTCATTCAACTAAATAAAATTAGAATTTAATATGTACATATTCATTCAAGTTTAATATGAGAAGTAATACTTCTAAAACAAGAAGTAAGAGTAACAGAAAAAGAAAGAAAGAAAGAAGAATAATAAAAAATAAAAAATATAGTATTAAAAAATATATTTTGTATTTTTTATCAAAATTTTGGTGTTAAAGTTAAAAAATTTATGTTTCATAATTAAAAATTTTTAGTGTTATTGATAATTGATGGTTATCAGTGGCTAAGAGAAGGGGGGTTGAATCTTAGCCCTCTTCTTGCTAATGTTACTTTCTGCTTTTTAGAATAGCTCCAAGAGATATTTCTGCTTTTTGTCTCATAACTGGTCAAGAGACATTTTCTTTTTGTCTCGTAACCAGTTAGTAGATATTTTTCAATTTTGTCTCCCATAAAGAGAAACAGTAAAAGAGTAGAAGAGAAAGAGAGAATCACACCCAAAAGTATCATGGTTCAGCTGCTAAGTGCAATGCAGCCTACATCCAATCTCCATCACAACAATAACGGGATTTCACTATAATCAACTTGATTACAGACACCAATTCTTTCCTAGGAACTACCCATTCCTATCCGGAACAAGTCCAGAATCTATCTCTAAAACTGAACTTGACTTGGTCACCTACTAAGCTTTCGACTGCAAAGTGCTAACCCAACTTGTAAGGGAACAAGTCCAAATTCTACCCCAACCCGAACTTGACTAGACCTCAATCTAGCTTTCAACCGCAAAGTGCTAACCCAACTTGTAAGAAAATTCTCTCAGGATCATGACAACAAAACAGAAATACATACAAAGAATTTTTGAGATAATAATGGCTTTTTCTTTAACTCTATGTCTTTTTTCACTCATTAGCTTTTTCTTACAAAACCTCACATTTTGCCTTTTACCAATGAAACACAGACAGACTCACTGAGAAAAAGAAATATTTAATGAAAGCCATGAAGGAGAAGAATAAACAGCTCACAGAGCTATGGGAACCCGAACGTGTGCTCTCACTCCTTGTCTCAAGCCTTGGCTGTTCACCCTTATTTATAGAAGAGGAAGCCTCCAAGGTTAAAACAGTTGAACCGAGCCAACTTCTTCTTCATGCATCAAACCGGTTCGGACAGAGAGAGAGGAGAGAGAACTGAATGTAAAAAACTAACATGCAATTACCTCTATCACAACCCTTCTCACCAACCTTCATCAATCCGGCCTTCCATCTTGACTTGCTCCCCAAGAAAGATTCTTGGCCCTTGATGAGTCATTGATACTTAACAGCTCCATCTGCTCTATCTTCTGCCTCTTCCTCCACGTAGCTACAGTAGCTACCTTCTGTGATAGTTGATCAAAAGTAGAGACGAGTCATATTCCAAGGGATCTTCTTTTCTGATCGAAATGGATTTCTTCCATTTTTGGGTACGGAAAGCTTGAGACTTCTTCACTACACCTTACCTTTAGTGGCAAAGATCTCAACCACACCATACTGTAGATCTTCTTTTTGCTAAGGACATCATCACCTTAGCCCCTTTTTTTGCTTGTAGCTTCACTGCTATAGTGGCTCATCTCTGATAGCTTGGTTCTTCTTCTTCTCTGTGACATGACCGAAACTGATGAGATAAGAGAGAGAATGCTTTCAAAGAAAATAAAAAAGAAAATTAAAATCAATTACACTCAATTAAAACCCACTTCCCTCTTTCATGCTTTGTAATGTGTGGAAATTAAATGTCATCAAATTAATTGCATTTTCTCTCTCATGTTACCAATGTTTGCATTAACTTCATTTAATCAAATTTTGAATTCCATCAAATGAAGAGTGTGATAACCGTGAAAGCATACAGCCTTTGCTTTTCCTCTTTTTTAATTTTGGACCAAGTTTCGTTGGTCTTGATTTTTCTGGCCCAGCTATCATAACAATAATTCAGTCAATATATTTAAACATATTTGCATAAGGCTAAAAATTATCTTTATGTTGGGCTTGTTATTTTCGGCTCAAAACAAAATCTACACAACAAAATTATTAATTAACCAATGTGAACTAATATTCAAATTAATAATTTTATAATAATTATTTTAATAATATTTAATCATCATCAAATTAATTTAAAAATTTCTAAATTTATCAATAATGATGATAACGAAAAAGAAGAGGAGAAAGAGAAAAATTTTGGTGTTAAAGAGGTGGTCAGAAAATGGATGACAAAATAGAATAAAGAAATTTTGGAACGTTCGATTGCAAATAATTCTTTTATTTGTTTCAAGTATATAATTATAAACCCCAAAAGAATTCTCATGTGTCATGTGTGCATTAGTAGGTGACTCATAAAAAATAATAAAAAAGGTAAAAAGAAAAGGAAAGAAAAAGGCCAGGTAGGTATAAGAACGCATATTTTATGACTATTATGAATCATTTTTTAAGCAATCAACGAATTAATTCACCTTATATATATATATATATATAACATTTCTTCTTCTTCTTTTCACAAAATACTATCTAATATCTATGGCTTATGATTATGAAGTATGAGCTGCTTTTTAATTGAGAAGTGAGAACCACATTGTATCTTATCATAACAAATAATCTTTCTTCACAGGGTATTGGTCTCTATAAAATTGTCACAGCTATCATATTCATTTGACAATTAACGTTCACAAAGCTACATTCAGCTTCTTCCACTGATATCAATCATAGTGCTACCATCATCTTCACACCACAACAATGGCTAAAGTTGGGAGAATGAAGCTGGGTTCACAGGGCTTGGAGGTGTCTCAGCAAGGACTTGGTTGCATGGGAATGTCTGCTGCCTATGGACCTCCAAAACCAGAACCAGACATGGTTGCTCTAATCCACCATGCTATTCAAAGTGGTGTCACATTCCTTGACACTGCTGATGTCTATGGCCCTCACACCAACGAAATTCTAATTGGAAAGGTTCCTGTTTGAACTTTGATTCAGATACCCTTTGGGATTTTCTTTTGATTCCTTCTGTTTTTTCTGATATGAAGTTCCTTGGTTTTTGATATTTGCATATACAAGTTAGATGATATCTCCTGAGATAGAGTAAGAACAAGATAGAGAATATACTAGTGTCGAGGGTTTGAGTCTCGGCATGTAAAATTTGAGGACTAGACATGCTGAGAAACCAAAAGAAAAGAAGTTATTGGGATGTATGCTTTTTCTATGTGAAGATATCATGTCTTTAATTGTAGTTAGTTTCAATCTTGAGCAGGCTCTGAAGGGAGGGATGAGAGATAAGGTTGAATTGGCAACCAAGTTTTCATTCAATTTTATTGAGGATGGAAAATTTGAAATCCGTGGAGATCCAGAATATGTGAGAGCTGCCTGTGAGGGAAGCTTGAAGAGACTTGAAATTGATTGCATTGATCTCTATTTCCAGCATAGAGTTGATACTCGCGTGCCAATTGAAGTCACGGTTTGACCCCTTTCTTTGTTCTTCTGTTTTTGCCTTATGATAGTTCTGTTATCTCCAACTTCATAAAGGGTTTTTTGTTCACTGAAAAATCAGCAAGTTGAACCTTGTAAATTGTGTATTGTTGTTCCTGATATACATAGATTAACGTAGAATTCGGTACTTTATGTTGATCTGTATGTGATGACATAGGGACTAATATTACAATAACCCCAATATGCATTTTTGAATGTCTTTGTATCCTTTAATGCTTTTGTCTATTTCCAAGTTTTTATATCATATAGTTAAGGAATATGGGTATGCAACATGTTCTGGCATTGATATTTGATACAATCTTAGAATATGAGATGAGGCAGGGATATGTATGATGACTTGAAATTTTTCCCTTGTAATTTTTAATCAAGATGGGGGAGCTTAAGAATCTTGTTGAAGAGGGAAAAATAAAGTACATCGGTCTATCTGAGGCGTCGGCTTCAACAATCAGAAGAGCACATGCTGTTCATCCCATAACAGCTGTGCAAATTGAATGGTCTCTTTGGTCTAGAGATGTTGAGGAAGAAATAATTCCAACTTGCAGGTGTGAATCTAAAAGCACAAGCATTCATGTTCTTGTTAACAAGTAATTCTATTTCTAGGACTCCTCAAAAACATCATGATACAATTCTGGAATTTATGTTTTCCAAATATTGTCCTTTTCAGGGAACTTGGCATTGGAATTGTTGCATATAGTCCTCTTGGCCGCGGATTCTTTTCGTCCGGATCAAAGTTGATCGATACTTTGTCACAGGATGACTTCCGGAAGGTTTGTTTCGCACGTCTGTAATTACAGAAATCATGCTTCAATCACTTTGTGCATTTCCATGATCATGTTTTTCTGCTGAGAGTCACACATTTTCATCTAGTTCAAAACTTGGTGTCTTAAACAAATTTTAACAAATCAAACTTTAGTGGATAACTTACCTATTATTATTATTAGGATTTTGTTAATCAGTGTCCTTAAAAAGATATATGGTAATATATATAGACTTCATAACATATACCAAATCCAAATTTTACAGTTTTCCCTGTATAACACTGCATCTTACAATATTATGTTTTTCAAATGTTCATAGTGATACATAAATTATAAAATCTTATGTTGTGTGTTGTGTTGCAGGCTCTGCCTAGATTCCAATCTGAAAACCTGGAGACAAACAAGACTATATTCGAGAGGGTTAATGAAATGGCCGAGAAGAAAGGATGTACTCCATCTCAGCTTGCGTTGGCATGGCTTCACCACCAAGGCAATGATGTCTGCCCCATACCCGGAACCACCAAAATTGAGAACTTTAACGACAACGTTGGAGCCTTGTCTGTGAAACTTACACCACAAGAAATGACAGAACTCGAGTCATTTGCGGCCGCAGATGTTGTCAAGGGTGATAGATTTCCAGATGGTTTTGTACCTACATGGAAGAACTCTGATACTCCACCACTTTCTTCTTGGAAAGCTGTTTAATCAAGTTCATCACTTAATATTTAATTTACTATTTCACCCTCTGGAGTGTTGATAGGCATTTATGTGTTCCCTTTTGAAATGAATTTGGTTACATCAGTGAATCTTTGAAATTTCTAGCTGCTGATTTTGTATTCTTAACTTCAAAGTGGTTTTTAGATTCTATTGCAGATAACTTCATATGTATTCTACAAAACACAGTTCACATTTCTATTTCTTCATAGAATTTTTAAAACAAAACATAGTTGAAGAATTCATTCTTTTTCTTTTCTAATTGAAGCAATATGTATTTGGTATTCAGACTTAAATATGTACAAAGGTTGTGAAAAATGAAATGCAACTAATTAGACCTTTCAAATGATTTGTAATGAAGATTTCTAAATAACATCATCATCCATGCATGCATGATCCATCTCCAAAAGGGTGAGAAAAATCCATGAGCAAATTTCAGACCTTATGAACCATCTTCATTCATTAGAATAATAAACATTGTCTGTTGATGATGAAATCTCCTTTTTTATTTCTTCTACTCTTCTAATAATACCCTTAACTGCTATATCAAATGCATCCTCAACTTTCCCTAATCTAGACCTTGGTTCACGGTATGTAACTCTTGGAATAAGCCTAATAACTTCTTCTCTCATCTTAGAAATTCTAGTCCTAGAAATCCTAGCCAATGTGTCATTGATAATTGCTTTGTTCTCTCTAACATCACCTTCAGGTATGAACACAGAGTAGCTTAAATAGTCTTTTGGTAAATGCCATCTATATTGTTCATAAGCTGACTTTGGATGGAAGAAAACTGGTATGCAGCCGGCTAAGATCGCGTCGAAAGTTGATCTCCTCGTGTAGGAATCGCCGGACGGCTCCAAGCAAAAGATTGATCTTTGAAAAACACTCATGATGCTGACCGGATCTTCACAAGTATTTTTGTTGTTTTTACCTTTGTAGCAGCTTAGGAGTTTGCAACTTCTAGAAGACAGGCATTGTCTGATCAGCTCGTTTCTGATGGAATACGGTGCATTAGGCCTTGGGGCGCCCGCGAAGGTGAACAAATAAGGCCTCTTCATTCTTCTCATTCTCTTTTGCCACAAAGAAACCTGAAGATCCTTTGAAGGGTGAAAGTAAGTTGGATATGGAATTGGGAAATCATTGTCATAGGAATCTGTCTCAATTGTCAACATTGACATGTTCCTAGCTTCTGGCAAGAACATTAACTTGGTCCCCCAATCACCAAAATCACCACTTTTTCTTCTAAAATCATATGCTGTTCTTCCACCAATCAGAAAATGATCCCTACCCCACATCCTCTTCCATTCTTTCTGATTTGAAAGCCATTCCACAAATGCTAATGGAGCTTCATCTCTAATTCTATCATCATATCCCCAAAGGTATTGACCAACATTAAGACCAGCATAATAAGGCACAAATATTGCTGAGGCCAATGCAGAATCATTGGTTAAGCACTTGTAATGCTTCATAATGTTGTGGAAAATAACTTCTAAGGAGAATTGGTTTGTTTGGTACCAAGTATCCTTCAACAAAACCTTTGCATTCTCAATAATCTTAGGACCAAGTCCTAAATTTGTGAGATAAGGACACATATCACCCCAATGCAATAAACTGCGACACCTCTTTAATAAATCATCATTGAACCTGCTAGGAAGTTTATGAACATAGATATATTGGCCATAACAAGGGTCTGAATTTCTTATTGGTGGAGCCTTATTATTACTATTTGGTGTAACAATAAGTTCATCAACATTAACATTGTTGTTGTCTCTAATCAAAGGAGGAGGAGGAGGAGGAGGAATCATTTGTTTCTCTTGTGTGCTATTGAATTCAACCCCATTTGTTGTTGAATTGTTTTGAGTGAAATTGAGTGAGGGAATTGAAGGTGTAATAGGAGTATTATTGTTATTATCAACATCATGATGGTTTGCACCATTGGTTTTGAATGGTTTTAAGGAGAAACCATTTTCTTTGATGACAGAATAATAATCCAAGAGAATCATTGACATGTAGAAAAGAAAGATGGTGAGAAAAACAAACCGGAATTGTTCAAAGTACCTCCTTAATGGTGACTTATTGTCCATCATTCTTTCTTGTGTTTGACTTTGAAGAAGAAGAAGAAGAATATAATGTATGTGTTTGTTATTATTTCTCTCTGATGAATCATAAGAAAAAAAAGAGGGAGAGAGATTGATTTTGTGATGCAAGAGTTTGATTCTTATTTTATAAGAAGGGCATTAAATATAAGGAATGATATATGGAAAGAAATCATGGGAAAAGATTTGTTCTGAAAAAAATCAATGAATTATTCATTTTCTTTTTGGCTTAAAAAGGAATAACTATGGAAGAAGAAGAAGGAGAAGAAGAATAGAAATTTGAGGACTAAATCAAGAAATTAAGTCAGGTAAGATTCTTAATTTCTTATATGTGTATATATAGAGGGATCACACATGCATGCATGCTAGACAAATTAAGATTACCAAATGCAATTATAATTATAAATGTTAATTAAGAAGAACGAGTAAATTAAGAAATATGAAATTTAAAGAGTACTAATAAAATAAAATTATTTAATTTAATATTTATAATTAAAGTAAAATAACAATTAGGTTTATGAAAATTTTGATTTCGGACTAATTAGTTATTGAAAAAAAAAATTAATTTGGTCATCCACGATGGTGAACAGTAGATACGTGATATCCTTCTGTAAATTCATCTCATGCAACTTAACCATGAATTCATGATGTTTATATGTACCGTTACCTATTGTGGCGTGTTTATTTATAAAAAATTGCCATGCAGATAACAACTTTTAGAACAAAACTTCATTCACTTATTTTGATAGAATTCGTGATAAATAGAGAGTAGTTAAAAAGAATTATATGCAAATTAAACTCAAAAAATAATAAATATTTCATTGTCCAGAACTACATTGTTTCTATACTCACGTGGCAGCAACGAAACACGCACTACTCTAGATAACAAAATACATGTCAGTTTGGTTTCGCACTATTTATTGACAAAAAGACCTACATGTCCACGGTTTATTATCGTAAAAGACTTAACTAATTTTTTTTTTTCAATAACTAATTAGTCCGGATCAAAATCCTCAAAGATCAAATTGTCAATTTATTCTTATAATTATATATTTAGTATATCTAAAATTATCTATTTATTTTAGTAATAATTCATAAATATAAATGAGAAAACTAATATATTTAAAAAAAAAAGTTATAGCTGCCTGAGGTTCCAAACAATATATGGCCCCAAAACATTATAGAATTAAAAATGTATTCTAATGAGGGATTATTACTATTAATAATCATTTTGAGACCAATTCAGTCAACCCAGAAATACTTGTATATTTATGACCAGACATTAGCCATTCATGAGTTTTAAAGAGCAACGAACTCATTTGATTTAAAAATGAGAAACATTTATATATTAGTCAAGAATGAATTATAATTAAGAATTTTGCAGTATTCATTTATCTATTAATAGTTTATATTATGTTCATATATGAATATAACTGGTAAGATATGATTTGTTCAGATAGCATGCAAATTTTTCTTAATTAAGAAAATCATATAATTAAGGGAAAAAAAATAAAGAAATCAATCAAATTATATCCCCATCCATATTATATTACGGCTTGTATATAGATTCAAATATAATTTGATCGATTTTTTTTCCCTTATTAATTATATATTAAAGAATATCAGAATTCATGGTCTTTATTATTGTCCTTTAATTAAATCAGTCGTAGGCTAATTAATTAGTATAACCTTGCATAACCATAAGGCTATAATGATATGAATGTGTATTAGGACTGCATAGTACATTTTATTAATACAAGTAATAATCATGATGCTTACGTTTGATGAGTGTTTAGTTTAAACTGTTTATGAGTTAATTACTTGTTCTCTTGGTGGACGAAGACTTAACATCACTATTAGTTTAAAATTTTGATTTGATGCTAAATAAATATAGATATAGGAACAGAGCTATATGATTAGGTTTATTTGACTCAGTATCTGGCCACTTTGATGAGACGATAAAAATGAAAATATCATTTAAAGGAAGATTTTTTTTTCTGATTTTATATATATGGCTGAATGAAAGAAATTATTACTTATTTAGAAAATTCAAAGACTCTGTGTTCATAGTAAAAATCAATAATTAAATTAGTTATTATATATTTTATATAAGGTGAAAACTCAAGTGAAGTCAAATTTACGGAAAATTGATAGTTGAAAGCAGTTAAATAATATGATTAATTTGACTAAATTTTTATCTAACAGCTCTCAATTATCAACTTCACGTAAAATTGACTGCATCTGAGTTTTTATATTTAATTTATTTTTAATATATATTTTATATTTTAATGTATATTATATAAATAGCTATTTTTTTCTATATACAGATAGTATGATTGTAAATTATATAATATATTGTAATACATCATTAATATCATAGAATTATTTATCTCCAAATTAGAATGTTTTTGTTAACAAAGATGATTTTTACTTTTATTTTTAGAATGTTTTTAATCATAAAAATTTTAATATTATGTTATCATTTTTTTGTTTAATTTTTTTTGTGTATGTCTTATGCATTTTTTTAGACAATAAAAATTGATCTTAAATTTTTAAATCATAAAAACTTTAATATTATGTCATGTAATAATTATTTATCTCAAAAATTTAAATTAAAAAATAATGAACAATTATATTTCTAACCATTAACTTTCTTTAGTGTCCAAACTCATTTAGCAATTGTTATATAATAATCTTAATGAAATCAAATCCGGATCCACTTAACACATGTTTATAAATAGTTTATGGATAGAACAACCAGTATTAAACGAAAGACGGCAGAGACAACAATGTTCAAAAGCTATTATTTTATTTATAGGTACTGAGCTAGATACATTTTATAATGGTTAATTATTATAATCAATTAACTCTGCGATTAAAAAACAGCATAAATTCGTAATCTTATTAATTAATTAGTTGATGAATAATATTTTCAGAAGTAATTTACCTTACCTTTCAATGCATTCAATGCATCCATCAATCCCTCCTTTACGAATCTGTCAAAATATTTTAATCTTTCTTAACTCTTAGGTAGCGTTTGTTTTGAAGTATTGAGACAGAAATTGGGAGATTGAAATTTAATATCATGTTTGTTGGCTCAGAGAATGGTACTAAAATTTCTGTTTCTGTCTTCAAAATTTCAGTATTTCAGTACCTCCAAAAAGTAGGGACACAAGAGACTGAAGATAGAGACATAAACTTTAATAACATTTTATACCTAAAATACTCTCATTTCAATTAATTAATTTTAATTTTATCTTTTATACAAATTAAATTAGAGTTTCATTTTTATTTAAGTTTCTATTTCCCACTTTATACCAAAAAAAATACTGAGATTTATTTCAATCTCTGTCTCTTAGTTTTTATCTTTTAATCTCTGTCTTTCAGTTTCTGCCTATTCACCAAACGTTACAGTTTTATATATATTTTTTAAAATTTATTGTTTTGTAAAAATATATTTACTACATAATTTTTTAAAATTCTATTCTTAAAAATTGAATATAAAAAAATCATAAATAAAACTTAAGGGAAAAAAAGAAGAAGAAGGAAGAAGATCATCATAACATGTGGTTGAGTATTATTTGCGGAACTCACTTGTGATTCACTCAATGATGTTGATAGATAGTATTAATTATATATAGTGTGTTATAAGTAAGAATATCAATCATAGGATCCAATAATCAATAATGAGTCTCAAAATGACAAAATTACAAAGGAAAAAAAAACTGAAGAAAACACCTTGATGTAAAGTAGTGGTAATAATAACATATATAACAACAACAATAATTATAATTAAGATGTCAAAACAAAAAGAAAAAGAAGAAAAATCCACAAAAGATGGAATGCCTTAATACACAAGTGATTATACAACTTTGGAGGAGCCCACTTTGGAATAAGGTGATCATTATATATTTGGGAGCTTGTAGAATGACAATATATATGTATATAATGAAAAATAATTAATTTTAAAATTTATTACTTAAAAATTTATCTAAACGTATAAATTTAATTAAATAGCAGTAAACTTTTTTATATTATTAGCATACTAAAATTATATATATTAATTAAAAGGTTTAATTATTCCGTGAATTTCTATAGTTTCACTAAATTTTTAATTAGATTTTTATATTTTTTTTTCTTTTCGATTGAGTCCCTATACTATATTAGATTTTGTAATTAAGTTCTTACCGACAGGCTACCATAATAAAAACGCTGAAATTAACAAAATATTCTATTAAGCAAAACGAATATGTCTAATACTTGACTAAATATTCTGTGTAGTTTAACAGAATATTTCATTAATTTCAATATTTTTGTCACAATAAAGACTTAATTACAAAATCTAATATGATATAGAGACCTAATTAAAAGAAATTATAAAAATCTAATTAAAAATTCGATAAAAGAAGACCGACAATATAATTAAGTCTAATTAAATTAGAACTCATGCACTAATCCCACTATTGTTGGCTCTCAACAACACCAAATTAAAAGCCTGAGTTGGACAGTTTAATCAACTACCAACCCTAATATATATATATATATATATATATATAAAATACCCACTCCATCATCATAATTAATACACATTATTATTATTATTATTATTATTAAAATTATTCCTCTCACATATACCAAACTTAGGATTGAATAATAATTTCCTATCTTCATGAAAATCATTCTACCTTGCTCATAAAGGCATGAAGCAACCTCAACATAATCCTATCTCTTTAGTCTCTCTTATATGATGATATACCTAGCTATATAGTCTATGCTTTGAGACATACATTACAAATTAAATTATAACTATACACTAAAACTTTTGGGGTTTGGAAGAAAAATATGAGAAAAAATAATATGGAAAGATTAGTAGTTCTTCCATTCTCATTTGGATGTGCTTCTCATTCAAGTGTTCAATTAGGTGCACCCAAAAGACCAAAAGCTGATGATTCAAAAGGCACTATTATTGTTTCAAGTAGCATACTCTCTCTCTCTCTCTCTACCTATCTTTGATTTATTGGTATCTATGTAATTTGAGATCTATAATTTTTCTATGCAAGGAAGAAAAGAAGGAGAAGATCATTGTCAAAGATCATCAAAGATCAAAGGGAAGATGATGATGAAGAGACTCAAACCTTCTTCTGGGTTTCTAGTTCTACCAAAGCCTAATGTTGCTGCTGGAATTCAGAGATTAATCCGAGGCATCAAGAGTTTGTCTCAATTATTTTGTGAGTTCATTATTTATTATTTATTATGATCTCTATTTTATTTGCATCTATTAGTTATTACTATGTATATTGTATATAACTTATAGTGGGATTTTTGCCTGTGGTATATAATTTTGACTATATATTATATAGATATATAAATGGTGTTCTGCTCCTCTTCTCCAAATTTGTATATAAAAAAAAAACTAAGAAAATTTGGTCTTTCTTTAATCATTATTTATTCTTTAGTTTAATAAATGTATGTAATAATAATAAATAATATTTTAATATTTTTAAAAAATAATATAATGGTACTTTAGAAAGAAAAAATATATATCAAAATTTGCAACAAATTTTTGCGAAAAAATTTGCAGTAACATTCGCAACTATTTTGTTGTTTTTTAGTCGTGACAGTTTTATTTAAAATCAGGTGCAGTCAATTTTATGTGAAGTTGATAGCTGAAAGCCGTTAAATGATTTGAATGATTCAACTAAATTTTCATCTCATGGCTCTCAATTATCAACTTCATGTAAAATCGACTGCATTTGAGTTTTCACATTTATTTAATTACAAAATAAGATACTAAATTGTACCCACTTATTATTTGCATATCTATTTTGTTTCTCATTTTATAATATTACCACCTATCTTTTTTTTTCTTTTTCACATTGAACACATAAAATTAAAATTTATTTTATTATTGAAATTTCTCACTACTAAACCATTCTTATTGCCTTATTAAATTAGTTACATTCCCAGTCCAAAAAACAAAAAAAATTAGTTACATATCTCCTCAACCAAGAAGCGAATATTTCTTGGGCATATTTAATTTCTTAATGTACAAAAGATATTACGGTATATTCCATTTAAATATTATTATAATACAACACTTTGGTTGGTGGTTACAAACCTATAATCTATCAATTAGGTACAACGACCTTGAAAATGATTTAACAAGGATTTTTCAAACACAAATATTTGTTGTAAGAATATAACTATATGTGTGTGTGTATCAAAAGTAGTTAAAAATTAAAATAACCTGAAAAGATAATTGTCAATTTACCTGAAAATTGTAGGAAAAATATATTCAGTTTTAAGAATAATTAACACGTGTTATATAACATAGAAAAAAATGTACTAGTGATCTGTTTTCTACTTTTTTTTTTGGACTAATTATTTAATTGTTATATTTTTTGTTTTCTACTGAAATGGGCTGGGCCGAAGCCATAATAAGATTACTTTTGATTTAATAATTTGTATACAATGATTAGCCCATTTACACTTCTAAAAAAAATTGAGGGTATCGAAATTACTCTACCTAATCTTTGAAGATGTGTATACTGTATAGTGTATAGTATCTATTATCTAATGACTAAAAGTGTACCTTTTTAGAAAAAAAAAAAAAAATTACACTTGAAAAGAATAATTAGTCACTACTACAGTTTATTGATTGTGGATAGCTATGTAAAAGAAAATACATCTCTTTCCAAAAAATTACCGATATAAATATAAGTAAATTTTATCTTCAATATTAAAAATAGAGTAAATAGTCAAATTCGTTTCTAAAAGATCATTCGTTATTCAAATTAATTTCAAAAATATTTTTTTAATTAAATTGATCCTTCAAAAGTTTTAAATTAATCACGTTAGTCCTTCTATCATTTTTTTTGTTAACAGCGCCAAAATTTATTAATGTGACACATTAAGTAATATTACAATACACATAGGAGTCTTAATTGACTATTATTATGATAAATTTATGAAATTTTTGGAAGACTAATTGACAATTTACTCAATATTAAAAATAATTTTAAAACATGACAAATATTAGAGACAAATAATATATTTTATTCTATTTATTATTTAAATTTTATATCATTGTGTGTAATTTAATTTGTTGAATAATACTCTTTCATTTAATTTCAGTTTATAAAGAGGATGTTATTGAGGAGGAGGAGCCTGAGATGGAAATAGGTTATCCAACAGATGTGAAGCATGTGACACATATTGGACTTGATGGATCAACAACCACAATTAATAATAATAACAATAATAATAATAATAATAATAATAATGTGAAGAGTTGGGACAATAATAATCCTCCTAATGCACCTGAGTTCCTGTGTTTGTCTCCAATTTCAGTTAAGCAATTTGAGTTGGCCATGAATGCCCAAGCTCATCAACAATCTCTTCTTAATAATCATCCTTCCTCAAATAATTGTGATTGAAAAACTTCTTTAATTTGTTGGAAGGTTTTATTGATTGGCAATTTCCAAGTGTTTATTTTTCTTCTCTAATTGTAGATTAATGATATGATTATTATTAAAGGTTAAGTTTGGTTTCTAGGAGTTTAATTACTTACAAGTATATATATGCACAAAATGGTGAAGATTCATCAATATTTGTAATCTCTTTGACCTTTTTTGTTTAAAAAAAATTAACTACAAATTATTATTAGTTTATATCAATTAAAAGTAAAAAGAAGATGATTAAGATTGATAATGTTTTTGTTTTGTGTAAATTTATTAATTTAATTATCCTCTTTACATAATTAATTAAGTTGGATAATATTATCATTTTCTTATGTTGCACTCAGGCACGGACCCATGTATACTAGTGAGGGGCACTTGCCCCCACTCTCATTTCATATTTTTTAACAAAAAAAAAATTTATATATATATATATATATATATATATATATATATAATATGTCCTTATTTTAAATTTTAAATGATCCCATTACAAATAAACAAAGTTTAATTATTAAAAGGTCCAAACCCATTTTATCTTTATCATTTTAACTATTAGTTAATCTAATTAAATTTAGTCTTCTTCTATTCTCAAATCCCATCGTCACTCATTTATTCTTTTAAATCCTCTTCTTAGTTTCATATTTTGAACCTTCTTTTCTATTCCTTATCTAATGGTCATTTTTTCTTCATCAAAAAGTAAATTTTAAATTCTCTGTTTTGTTTTATATAGCTCTCTATGACTCTATTTATTTTTCAATTTCATTGTTTCTCTTTTTGATATTTTCAATTGAAAATTTTAATTCAAACAATTATAATTTAGGTATTAATCTAATTTTATTTTATTCTCAATTTAGTGATTCTTATTATTTATTTGTTTATCTTTCGTTCTATTCTATTATATGTAATTATGTTGCATATAAATTTTTAAAGTAAATTGATCAATTTACTAATTTAAAATATATATTTTTTATTTTTAGAAATAATAATGAAAAAATATCAAAAGAAAGCTACCACTAGAATTTGAAGTCACTCCATTAGTCTCTTTTAATAAAAAGAAGTTCTTAGAATTGAAACAAAAAAAGTTAGCAGCTAATGTAAATTTTTGTTTTTTTGTATTCGAATAATGAATGTGCATTTTTATATTTTTAAATTTAAATTAATATATCTTTTAATAGTAATATGTATTATTTTTGCCCCCTAACATAAATTTTCTGGATCCGTCACTGGTTGCACTAAACTTCATTGTGGAGAGCGTCATAAAAACGTTAATAACAAATTGTGACTATTTTTTAAAATATAAAGTTGCTAGTTATAATGTTGATATATTATTTTAAATAATTTAATTAAATATATTAAATTATTTAAAAAATTTTAATTATATCTTTATATAAAGTTTTTTACATAAATAATTACTGTATAATAATTATTGAAACTAAATCAAACATTATTGAAACTGAATTAATCAAACCATCAAATAACTATTAACTATTTGTATTTATTCATTCTAACTTTCACTTTCATTACAAAGTATACAATAAATTAAAATAGTAATACCTTTAAAATTTTAACTCTAAATAGTTACAATTAACTCCAATTAAATTAGAAGATATAGACAAAGTTTGAATCAAAATAACCTAAAATCATAATCTGAACCAAAAAGATATAGATAAATTCTGCAAAAAAATAAGATTCAAATTTTATAAGTGATAAAAAATAATGAAAACAAAAAAGAAATATCAATATGGAAGAATGAACCATAGATAGGAGAGAGACTGCAATAACTCATATTCGCACACGACAGAGGAGGGTGTAAGAGTTTCACGCACGGTTAAGGAGAGGAAAAACTTCGACGATGGTGAGAGGAGGATGTATGGAACGCCATAGGATCGGATCGACTACACGACGACACAGAGACGCACGGTAGAGCAAAGATTAGCGATTTCGCGCACCGTAGAAGAGGAAATAGGGGTTTCACACACTGTGGAGGAGAGGCGAAAGGTTGACGCTAGAGAGAGAAAGACGAATGGTAGTCGCGCGACTTCACAACCACACGGAGGCGTAGGATGTAGCAGAGATTAGAAATTTCGCACATCGTGGAGGAGGAAGTAGGAATTTTATGCACTGTGAAGGAGAGGCAAAAAATAGACGCCAAAGAGAAGACGATGGATGAACAACAGTGGTGCATGATGGAACAGCAACGCTAGGATTTTTCGCGCTATCAATCTCAATTTGTGAGTTTCTACAACTGTAGAGGGAATTATTAGTTATAAGATAACAAAAGAGATTGAATAAATGAATTATGATAAAGGTCTTTAGTAGCGGCAGTTCTTCGTGTACGAGTCACTAGTCAATTAGATGCTGTGACACATAAATGTTAATTGCTGATATCTCTAAAATTTGTGGCAGTTAGATAAATAATCGATAATTTCTTACCGCTATACCCGCCTGTGCTGTAGTATCTCAACTGAACATGCAAATTAATTAAGATAGATGGAATCAAATAATATTTTTACAATGCTATATCTATATACACAACCAAACAAAAAAATAAAATAAAATAAATAAAATAATTATAATAATGATTAAATGATGGAAAATTATAGGATCATCATTTTTTTGAAAAGCTTTGAAAGTTCAGTGTAAGTATATTACCTACAACTTAATTGGCCATAGGATCACTCACTCATATAAATGACGTTATTATAATTTTTATCTCTCAATCTCACTAACACTCATAATAATAAGGAGAGAATTTTTGAAACAAACACTAAGTATTTTTTTATTATTTATGGAGAGATTAATAACAACATATATATGAAGCCTTTATATAGGCAATGCTTTCTACTAAAATAATAATTTATGAATCACAACTCAATTTTGTAATGACTACTATTTTATGAGTAGGCTTCATGAATCTTTTTTCAACTAGTATTCATGTAGTTTCCATAATCTTCTAATTTGCTTGACTTCCAATTTCAATTCAATTTGATTTTGAATTTCTTCAATGTTGTAGAATGTTGTAGTTGTACTACTCTCTTGAATATTCTTCAAAAATCTTCAAGCTTCCAACATCTTCTAGTAAATAGATGATTATTGTTTTCAACTCAAACTTTGCTTCTTCAATTCTTTAACCATGTTTCATGAAGATTCTAATCCATGCAAATTGATTTAAAATTCTTAATCAACATTGCCTCCCTTAAATCAAACTTGCAGAATTAATCATTCTAAGCATCTTCTTTAACTTGTAAAATAACTCGATTTTCAACGGCTTTGTAAATATATCTGCAATTGTTCTTCAGTTGGACAATATTCGATCACAACTTCTTTCTCATTTACCAACTCTCTAATTTTATGAACCCAAATATCAATATGCTTTGATCTTCCATGAAATACTGGATTTTTGCAAAGTGCAATAGCTGACTTGTTATCGCAAAATATTGTTGTTGGAGTACTTTGTTTCTCATTCAATTCCTCAAGAATTCTTCTTAGCCAAACTGCTTGTGTTGTACAACTTGCTGCTGCAATATATTCTGCTTCTGCTGTAGAGAGTGCTACTACTGGTTGTTTTTTTGACGACCATGAAATTGCACCAGAACCAAGATGAAATACGAACCCTAAAGTACTTTTTCTTGTTTCTATATCTCCAGCCCAATCACTATCAGTGTAACCGACAAGATTCACTTCAGTAGTATTTTCATAATAAATACCATCATTTAAAGTACCTTTGATATATCGAAGAATTCTTTTTGCCGCTTGCAAATGGTTGGTACAAGGTTCCTCCATGAATCTGCTAAGCAAACTAACTCCAAACACAATATCTGGTCTAGTCGCAGTCAAGTACCTTAGACTTCCAATCAAGCTTTTGTAGTATGTGAGATTTACTGCTCCTCCTTTATCTTCTCTCAGCAATTTGAACTTCTCTTCGACTGGAGTAGAAACTGGTTTTGAGTGCTCCATTTGAAATTTCTTCAAAATATCATTTGCATATTTCTTCTGAGAAATGAAATTTTCATCATCTCTTTGAACCACTTAAATACCAAGAAAGTAAGACATCAAGCCCATATCTGTCATTTCAAAGTGTTTTATCATGGCTTCCCTGAATTCTGTAATTATCTTCAAATTGTTGCCAGTAAAGATCAAATCATCAACATAAAGACACACGATCAAGACATCTCCAGGTTCAATGAACTTGATATAAAGAGTATGTTCAAATGGACATTTTTTGAAACCATTTTGAGTGAAATAAGAATCAATCTTCTTGTACCACGCTCTTGGTGCTTGCTTTAACACGTACAAAACTTTCTTCCATTTGTAAACTTTATCTTCTTTTTCAAGAACTTCATATCCTGCGGTTGCTCAACATACACTTCTTCTTCTAAAGTGCCATTTAGAAATGCAGACTTAACATCCATTTGATGTATCTTCCACTTATTTTGAGCCGAGAGTGAAATAATCATACGAATAGTGTCTAATCTAACAACAGGAGCAAATACTTCAAAGTAGTCGATACCTGGATTTTGTTTGTATCATTTTGCAACTAATCTTGCTTTGAAACGATCAACTTCACCACTGGGTTTGTACTTAGTCTTGTAAACCCACTTTACTCCAATCAGCTTCTTATCTGCTGGTAAATCTATCAGCTCTCATGTGTCATTCTTCTCAATGGCATGAATCTCCTCATCCATTGCTTTTTTCCAATTGTTGTCTTTAAAGGCTTCTTCAAAGTTCAACAGTTCACAATCTGAAAATAGAGCAAAATTTATGATTTCTTCATCGGACGGATCGTTGTCATTGCCAACTTTATAATCTGCTAATCTAGCAGGTTGTCTCCTCTCTCTTTGAGGTCTTCTAGATGATTCTGGTTGTTCGGTTGTGTCAGGTTGCCTTTCTTCTACTTCATCACATGTATTTGAAATTACAATCGGATGCTTTTCTATCTTTGTGTCCCAGTTCCATATGGATTTCTCGTCAAATGTCACGTCTCTACTAATGATCACTTTCTTTGATTCTGGATTGTACAACTTGTATGCTTTTGAGTCTGTACTATAGCCGATAAAGATACACTTCTCGCCCTTATCATCTAACTTCTTTCTTAATTGATCTAGTACATGGGCATAAGTGATACACTCAAAAACTCTGAAATGATGAACGGAAGGCCGCTTTCCACTCCAAGCTTCCTCTGGAGTTTTATCACAAACACTCTTTGTTGGACACCTATTTAAAATATGAACTGCTGTTGCGACTGTTTCTGCCCAAAACTCTTTAGGCATTTGTTTTGACTTGAGCATGCATCTGACCATATCCATGATGGTTCTATTCTTTCTTTCAGCAACTCCATTTTGTTGAGGAGTGTATCTAGTTGTTAGTTGGTGTTGAATTCCGTGTTGCTTAAAGTATTCTGAACATGCAAGATATTTTGTTCCTCTGTCTGTTCTGAGAATTTTGATTTTACAGCCACTTTGTTTTTCGACAAACACCTTGAATGTCTTAAAGACATCACATGCTTATGATTTTTGCTTTAGAAAGTATACCCATGTATATCTACTAAAATCATCAATAAAAGTGATAAAGTACCTGCTACCACCATTACTTGGAACTTCTACAAAACAGAGATTTGAATGCACAATTTCAAGTAATCTTCTAGCTCTCCAAGACTTTCCTGTAGGGAATGGATCTCTGTGCTTCTTTCCCAGTTGACAAATCTCACAAACACAATTGGGAATATGAATCCGTGGTAGACCAGAGACAAGTCATTTTCTTGACAGGTAGTTTAGGCCAGAAAAATGAAAGTGCCCAAACCGCATATGCCACAACCAGTTATCATCAAGTATCACAGAACTCATGCAAGAGGGATTAACATGTTGAATTTTTAACGGAAACATTCTCTTTAAAGTCATCTTTTCTTTATCAATGAACCTTCCATTGTTGTCAAATACAGTGCAATATCCACGATAAGTTATCATCTTATATCCCTTCTCAGATAATTGCCCCATACTCAGTAAATTGTAATCAAGTTCAGGAGCATAGAAAACATCAGAAATATAACTCAGAGAACCATCTTTCAATCTAATTGGTATGTGCCCTTTTCCTTCAATAGGGATCTTTGTACTGTTACCAAACTTCAATAATAGTTTAACTGAATCATCTAATGAAGAAAATAACTCCTTTCTACCAGACATATGATTACTGCAAGCATTATCCAAGTACCATATATTTTCATCTTCAGCACATGAATTACTTGTAAAAAATAGAGTCTGAGTACCCGGATTGTCATCAGTATTTTGATGCTGATTTTTTACAACGTGTGCTTGATTGTTATTCACCATTTTGAATCTGCAATCTGCTGCTTTGTGTCCATACTTTCCACAATGAAAGCAATTGAAATTGGTTCTTTTTTGATAAAAATTGCCTCGACCTCTTCCTCGGTTGACAGGCCTGAAATTCGTTCCACCTCTTCCTTGATTAGGTGGTGTAAAATTATTGTAACTTCCTTAGTTGTACTTGCCACGACCTCTACCTCTGAAACTTCTTCTGCCTCTACTTTGAAAATTAAAACCACGACCTCGTCCTTCTTGTGTACAGCTTGATTCTGCAATGTTGTTAAAATTCACTCGGCTTTTCAGGGCTTCCTCGGTTGATTTTTCTGATTTCTCTAGTATTCTACTGATGTGGCTTTCCATGGTTCCTTTCAACTCTGCAATCGTCATGGTATCCATATCTTGTGACTCTAGTATCGTAGTCTCCACATGGTCATACTTCATTGGCACGGTGCGAAGAATTTTCTCCACTACTTTGCTATCGGGCGTATCTTCTTAAAGACTGTAGCTTTGCTTTCTGAGATTTATCTATGCTTTTGTATGACAGTTTCAACGTGTTCCATGCTTCTTTTGCACTTTTGGCATTTGCTATTTTGCCAAACACCGTATAATCTACTCCTTGATAAATGTGAGATAGTGCCAATTGATCTTTCCTCTGTTGGGCAGCATCTGCTCCTTCTTGCAAACCTGGTTGAATGAAATTCCACAGGTTCTGGGCCTTCAAATGGGTAGGCATCAAAGTCTCCCAATAACTATAATCAAGTTTTCCATCTAACTTGGGACCGGACCACACAATATTGAAAGTGTTTGCCATACTGACTCTATGAATAAACAACTATGTGAGAACTCTTTCACACCTCACAAGCTCTCAAACACCAGATGCTGGATTAACCAGCTCTGATACCAAATGTAAGTATAATACCCACAACTTAATTGGCCCTAGGATCACTCACTCATATAAATGACGCTATTATAATTTTCATCTCTCAATCTCACTAACACTCATAATAATAAGGAGAGAATTTTTGAAACAAACACTAAGTATTTTTTTTATTCATGGAGAGATTAATAACAACATATATATGAAGCCTTTATATAGGCAATGCTTTCTACTAAAATAATAATTTATGAATCACAACTCAATTTTGTAATGACTACTATTTTATGAGTTGGCTTCATGAATCTTCTTTCAGCTAGTATTCATGTAGTTTCCATAATCTTTTAATTTGCATGACTTCCAATTTCAATTCAATTTGATTTTGAATTTCTTTAATGTTGTAGAATGTTGTAGTTGTACTACTCTCTTAAATATTTTTTAAAAATTTTCAAGCTTCCAACATCTTCTAGTAAATAGATGATTATTGTTTTCAACTCAAACTTTGCTTCTTCAATTCTTTAACCATGTTTCATGAAGATTCTAGTCCATACAAATTGATTTAAAATTCTTAATCAACACTCAGGATTGCACAGTTGTGCAACTAACATTTCATTGTCTTTCATGAGATTATTGACAGATAAGTGACCTTGCTTAAGACATTTTCAATTTGATCAAAATTTTACCAGACTTAAGTATAATTTCCCAATGACCACTTTATTAGTGGCTTAAATAGAATGGATCAATTATTATCAGTTGTTAATCTGTTAATTAGTGCCTGTCGGTCGTATGTTATTCTCTTTTTAACATTGTGTTTGTCCAAATCACAACTTGTTCTTGTTTTGGATTCTCCCCACAATTATACTTATTTTTAATTTGGGGTTCCAAATTTTGTTGTTAATTGTCATGGTTACGTTAGAATAATAGACCACTAAACCGAAACAGCAGGCCCAGACCATTTTAAATAATTATAATAAATAAATAAGACCTCTCTGTTATTGTAATATGCATGTTTTAATTTTAGTCTTTTATCACCTTTTAAAATATCTACAACTTAATGAGAAATTAATCATTATACTTGATGATAAATAAAAGCAAATTTGGTTGAATGTTAATAGAAGAAAGTAGATCAGTAATCTTTTTATTACTTAATACAAAACATCTTTACAAACTAATTAAAGTAATAAAATAAATAGGTTTATGAAAAAAAATTGTGATAATTTTTTAATGAATTTTTAATAAATTTATAGATCCTTAGAAAAAATATTATTAATTTATTAGGTCACATAACGAGATAAAGGATAAATATTCAAATAAAATATTTCCAACATTCAATTATTTAGAAATCTATAAAATTAGAGTTATAATTTTTCAAATACTTATTTAATATCTTATTACGAGTTTAATTTTAATATATTATCAATAACAAAAAATATTTTGCACAACTATTTAATCAGATTTATATTTTTAAATGATTTTTTAAATAATATATTTAAATTAATTATTTTTTACTAAAATAATAATACATAATTAGTTATTTATATAAAAATAATGCATAAAAATTAAATTCACCATTTCACTTAAAAATCTATAAGTTTATGTAAATTATTTAATATTTTTTTCAAAATTTATAAAATTCATAAAAAGTTTGTTAATGACTTACTTTGGTCAATAATTTATTTAAATATTAATCAAACTTTATGTAACATTTAGTTATTAAATTTTATAATATTTTTAAAACTATAAGAACAGAATAATATATCTCTTATATATTATCAATATACAAAAATATATTATCTCGCATCCAAAATTTTAAAAAATACTATAAAATTTAATAACTGAATATTAGACTGAAATTTGACCAATATCAAAGAATTAACCTACTTTGGTTACTTAATGGTGATTCCAAAATAAACAAAATAAAACAGTAATAAAAAGAAAATCCACGTGGCACAGAAGGACAACGCCGACATTTCTCACGTACCCAATTAGCTGTCGGTGGAGAACCAAAGCTTCCTTGCCTTCGCTCAAAGCCAGTCTGGAGTTCCCCACTTAACCCTCGAACACTTTCACCTCACCAACAACTTATCCACCGTCCGATCAAATCCCAAACATGTTCGACGCTTAACCACCTCTAAATAACAAACAAACACCACACCCACTGAAACCCAAAGCTTCAGAGAAAGACCTTCCAGCTAACAAAGAACATAAATAATTAAAATAATTAAAAATAATTCCAACTTTCATTTTCTTATAATCTCTGACTCTCACATAACACATTCTCTTCTCTCTTTGTTCTAAACAGATCCGAGACGATGGAAGTGGCAAAACGACACGTCGTTGCGTTCTTCATCGTCGTTTTGGCTATTGTTTCAGTGAACGGCGATTTAGGCGACGATTCGAAGCTGAAGGTGAAGTACAAGCATGGCAAGAAGTACTGTGATAAAGGTTGGGAATGTCAAGGGTGGTCAATTTACTGTTGTAACCTCACAATCACGGATTATTTCCAAACCTACCAGTTTGAGAACTTGTTCTCCAAGAGGAACATTCCTATGGTGGCTCATGCCGCTGGATTCTGGGATTACCACTCGTTCATCACTGCTGCTGCGTTGTTTGAGCCGTTAGGGTTTGGAACCACCGGGAATAGGACCACGCAGATGAAGGAGATTGCTGCATTCCTTGGACACGTTGGTGCCAAGACCTCATGTAAGTTCTTCTCTCTCAAAATGTGATTTTTTTGTTATTCACATTTGCATGTGGATCCGGAAATGCTGAAAATTTGGGGAAAGGAATTTCAAATTTAAGTAGCATGTCGCGAATTCTGATTAGTACTAAACGAGAAATTGGAAAGTGGATTTTATTATTACTGTTATTGGTTTGGGATGTGCAATTGTAATGTTTGGTTTATGATTAGAACAAAAGCTAAGATTTTTCAACTTTGTGAAGTCTGTTACGTAGATCAATTACATTGTAGCCTTGTGTGGTCTAATTAGGGTGTTTGAAGGAAAACTAGAGTTAACAGTAGGTTTGTGGTGAAGAGAGTTTTAGATTTGATTAGTTTAGATTTTAGAAGAGCAATTTTGAGAGGTAAATATTGTTATGTTTATTGGAATTGTAGTGGAGGAAAAAGAGATCTGAAACTTTGAAATTGTGTGTGAATCGGGTTACTTCTGTCTGGTTTGGTTTTTGTGGTGGGATTGCATGTGTTCAAGGAATGGTTGATGGCGAGCGATTTGGAATGGGATGGCGCTGAGTTTTTGTAATTCGGGGTGTTCATTTAGTGGCATCTACAGCTGCATTTTGTAGACTAGAAACCAATTAGGTTAGTTCCTCGGTCATTTGACTTGGATCTATGTTGCCGTGCTTGTATATGGTGATGTGGATGATCTACTTGTATTTAAATTTGAACATTTGTTTCAATCATCTGATTATTCTCATAATGGTGTCTCCAGGTGGTTATGGGGTGGCTACCGGAGGACCTTTGGCCTGGGGTCTTTGTTACAATCACGAAATGAGTCCAAGTCAGAAATACTGTGATGACTTCTACAAACTAACATACCCTTGTGCCCCCGGTGCTGAATACTACGGACGTGGTGCCATTCCTATTTACTGGTATTTATATTTCCTTCTTTTGGATATTGATGCCTTACTTTTCATTGACTTCCAAGTTGCTAGTCTTGAAAGTTTCTTTCTCATTCCTGAATCAATCCGATTATCATCAATCCCAAACCCCAAACTAGTCAAAAGACCGAAATCCATAAGGTTTTACTGGTATAGTGGTATCCTTGTCTAGTTTCTATCAACTGACAATCTGTGATCATGTTAAGTAAGCATGCGAAGATTTTGCTCGAGGATAAATTCTGTTTTCTGTTAAAGATTTAACTATTTTGTGCGTATTCATTTAAATTTCTTATTGTTAGTTAACTAGATTTGCGAGGAGGAGTCTGGTTATTTTTCATTGAAGTCAGTTTAGCATAGCATGTGAAGGTTCTACTTAGTCATAATGTTAATGCAGGAACTACAATTATGGTGCTATCGGAGAAGGTATAAAGGCGGATCTACTTAACCATCCTGAATACATTGAGCAGAATGCAACCCTTGCCTTCCAGGCTGCAATCTACAGATGGATGACTCCTGTCAAGAAGGCACAACCCTCTGCCCACGACGTCTTCGTTGGAAATTGGAAGCCAACCAAGAACGACACCTTGGCGAAACGAGTTCCTGGTTTCGGAGCCACAATGAACCTTCTCTACGGAGACAGTGTTTGCGGGCAAGGTGACATTGATCCAATGAACACTATCATTTCCCATTACCTCTATTACCTTGACCTTCTTGGTGTTGGCAGAGAGCAAGCTGGGCCTAATGAGGTTCTTTCATGCGCCGAGCAGGTTCCCTTCAACCCGTCTTCCAAATCTTCATCATCTTAAATTAAAATTTATATATTTATCATTATTATTATTAGCATATGATATTGATGTGCCAATCCCTTTGAAAGTGGTTAAGTTAATAAGGGGTTCTCAAAAAGTTATTCATGGAATGCAATAATTTAAAACTCTGTGGCAGTGTGTGGATTCTTTATATAGCTTTTCCTGTTGCGTAGAAGCCAAGTCATTTGTAATATTATATACTTTGTGAAAAAATCTGTATCTGGTATATATGTACTTTATGGGCGATTTTGTTTTATACAAACTTTGGTTCATGATGTTGTAATGTAAATTTGTATGTTCAATTTTTTCCCCTTTTTTCTTGATATCTCTATTCTGAATCTTTCTGCCTGGAAGCATATTGATGTACACAAAATGTCTTAACATGGACACGTTAGACCTTACCTCTATTTTTTTTTTTTTTGGTCTTTCATTAGACCTTACCTAAAGACTACTGTATTCACATTTAACAACTACACTTACATGAGGACCCATTTCCAGCTAAGGCTTAAAAGGCCAACAAGTAACCTTGTTAGTTGTCTTAACTCCTTGTTTTGTCTTTTTTGGCCCAATGTAGGCACATACATTGATTTAAAAAGGTATATATACTCGAACAAAAAAAAAAGGTATAAACATTTTTGTAATAATAGATGCAATTATACAAAACATGGAAAGTGTAACATAATAAAATTATGTATAGATCAAAATATCACAATTGAATGAATTGATGCTGGTATGGCTACCACTAGTTTTTTAAAGTTTTTTGTTTTTTTTTGTTTTTAACTTTTTTTTAAGTAGTTTATTGAAATTGGCTTTTAAAAGATATTTTTTTAAAAAGTAAATATTTATGTTTGATAAATTAAATTAAAAATAAATTTTTGCATAAATCATAATAATTGTGTCTGATAAAGTAAATTTTAAAATTTAAATAGATCGTAATAGACAAAAATTATAATAATAAATTTAAATATTTATTAATATATAAGGTTCTTATATATATTTTTTAATTTTTATAATTACAAACCAATTTTAAAAAGCACATTCTTACGAAAGCATTCTTAATTTTTAAAAATAATAAATACAAGTACATAATTTTTTTATTTACAAAACATAAAATAAGATGCTCTAAAGAATTTTACTAAATCAAACTTTACAATCAAGTGTTATCTTTCCATAAATTCATGGAAAGCGAAAGCTGAAAATGGACAAATCTTATTAAATATATGTCAAACTAATTACACTTGTACAACGCAACCAGCAGACAGCTCGTTAATTAATTAATAATGCTAGACATGTTATTTTGTACATATATATAATAAAAAGGTGGAGTGTTTATGTACATTCATCCTCACTTAAAGGTAACACATGATATGAGTGAGAATATTAAAAAAGGAGTCACAAAAATAGTGAAACAAAATAATTGTAAACATGTCAAAGTATGTCAATTCGAAATACAAGATTTTGAGTGTTAATTCATTAATGTGAGTGAGAAAAATGTCTAATCTTACTCGTTAGGGACCAATTCCAGCTACACTTAACAGACCGACAAGTAACCTTGTCTATTGTCGTACGGTCTTTTTAGCTCCATAAATGCATACTTGTTAGTTGTTAGTATGACTTTAGGATCCCATTTCCTATTTTCCACTCAATAATGATCCATTGTCTATTCCTAAATCTTAAGGCTTTAATTACAACAAAAAGATATTAGATTTGCTGTCTAAAGTTGCTTACACAAACTTTTTTTTATATAAAAAATAAGGAGGTTTAAATTCGTAATCTTTGAATAAAAATAAAAAAATTATGTCATTTGATTTATAACTCATTAGTTATACAAATTTTTTTACTTATTTAAGTGTTTGTTATCATATTTTTAGTGTTTAATTGTCAATAAAATTAAAATAGTTAATATTTATTTTAAAAATATAAAATTAATAAATTTTAAAATATTTAAAATTTATTATAAAAGATAAATTAAATAAAATCTAGATATAAAGTGATAAATACTATAAAATTGATCATATTTAGATTCTTAATTCCACTAATTATTTTTTTGTGTCCAATAAGGATGATTTACTCCAAAATAGGATGGAGAATAATTTACGAAGATATTGAGTATACCTAAAAATCACAAACAGTGATTTTAACACAATAAAAAGAATAATATTACACATCTAAGTCTTTTTATTAATTAAATCTAATCATGTTGGTTTAACATAATAAAAATCAGTTATGATTATTATTATTATTCTAAATCTTATTGTTTAACTTGGTTAGATTTTGATTCATAAAAAAATTTGAATGCGTAATATTATTCCAACACAAAATTACGAATTGCAATTGTTTCTTTTATATATATATATTGTGAACAACCAAGAGAAAAAACAAAAAAGCAGAAAAAAAAAAGAAAAGAAATCAGGTTCTTAATAGCAAGAGAGGAAACCATCTCTGGCGGTTGGTGCCAAAGTTGAACCTCATCAACTCCGCTACTTTCAGATCCTACTTTGTCAACCGATCTGCCACGATATTAGCTTCTCTCGAGATAAGCTCAAAATGAGTATCCCAATTTTTTCTTAACTTCAACTCAAAGATCAGTTGTATCACTTCTTTTTCAAGATGCCAGAATGAAATTTGCCAACCAATCACTAGCTCAAAAACCGTTGCACAATCTGTCTCATAGAGAACAAGTTTAAAACCCGCCTCCCAATATTTGTCCTATTGAGCCATTTTATAGAATTTCACTACTTGTGCCCGTATTTAAAATTTTGAACCTCTTAAGTCTTACTTCTTCTAATTTATGTACTTTCAAATTTCAACCCAATCGATTTTAATTTTTGTTAAACTCAATTCTTTGGTTCTTTCATCTTGAAACCGTGATCTTAGGAGACAAATTATTGTTATTATTATTTTCAAGATTAAAATCATCTGGTAATTATACACTTTGTACATATGGTCCACTATGTTTGACTCTCTGTCCCGAGCAGTTTTTTCTTTATCACGTGTATCTAAAATAAAAAACCATTCAAACGGTGAAGATCGAGTTGAAGAATCTAGAAACTAGAGGATGCTCTTATATTTTTATTTATTTATTTGTTATGGGCACACCAGAATAGAACGTTGATGAATGTATACGAAGTAGGTGGTGCATCTTTTACTGTTTTTACCTTTTTCAATCATTCTTTGTATTTTATTACATATTTTCCAGATAAATAATTTCAGGAATAATTCAATTCAATAATGTTTTTTTTAATTATTATTCTCTTTGAAATCAAATAACCAATGATGTTCTCTATTAACGGCTGCGTAAAGAAAGAAACCAGCACAAAATAATTGAAAATTTGCGTTATCAATCATTATGCTAGAAAATATAAATGTGTCCATCGAACTAGTAATAAAATATGAAAGTTTCATTTTCTGAAATCATGAACAAGTTAGAAAAGCAAGTAATTAGCGATTAATTTTTATGATATGGAATATACCATTAAGAATTCGTTGATAACGAAAAAGAAAAGTATGAAGAACCAATGTATGTTTTATACAAAGTGTATAATGGGATTAAATTAAAATTAAATTAGAGATAGTTAATTAATTTTAAGTAGTTTTTTATTTAAAATTTGAATCAAATTATGATTCTGTTAGTTATGACAATTAATTAATTTTGAGTAGTTTTTTATTTAAAATTTAAATCAAATCATGATTTTCATGAGAATCAAATTAGGATTATCTCCCTCTCTCAATACGGTGTAAACTCTTCTTTCATTCTCTGCTTGAAGCAAAAGCCGGTCCAGTTGCCGTCGGACATTGCACCAACAATCTTCCGACTGGCGCCGTCGTCCGCACAGGCCACCGTACGTAGGGAGGACGTGCATATTGTGTGAGTCGAGCTCGTAGCACTGCAGCAACCCGGAGGTCCAGCGCCTCCATCGCAGCCGGTTTGTGTCTTCTTCCTATCGCCGGCTGTTCACTTTTTCTGTGAACGTGGATGGTTATTCTTGGGTGCTTAGTTGTAGACGATGATTGCTGATTATGATTTATACACGTTCACATTGGATGTTCATTTTTGTAAGATTTTGGATATTCACTTTTTCTGTTTTCGCAAATGTTTATTCTTCGAGTAATTCAACAAGACCCAGGCAGCAGCGCTGAGATGATGCGAGCGGGGAATTCGGGGTTGCAACTCACGTTAGCGACGCTCACAGTTTGCAGATCACGAATGTTCGGCCGCGAGGAGGTGGAGCGCCACAGTTTCGGTCGGCAGGAACGGAGGCTACTAGCGCAGAAACAGAGCGGTAGGACGCAAGTTCTGCGCACACGGTGAGGCGGTGGAGAAAGAGGATTTTTCTGTGAAATAAACAATGAGATTTTTTGGAGGGTAGATAATGGCGGGTGATAAAAGATTAATGTGAAATAATTTGAGGTAAATTGGAGGTAGATATCACAAAAAGTAACTAAAAATTAGAGATAATAATGTTTAATTTATATTATTAATACATATTAGACCAAATAAATAGTTCATTGTACATATTGTATAGATACTCAATTGTTTTCTAGCGAGACCCAGTAAAATACAAAGCTAAACTATTGAAACCGTAATAAAATATGAAAGTTTCATTTTCTTATATATATCCTTAGTTACTTCGTACTATACATATTGAATATACCATCGAAATGAAGTTTAATTACTTAAATCATCTCTACAATAACGTTATGTACGAAATTTTTTTAATTTAAAATATGGTATCCACTTTCAACTTCTTTTTTTTTTCGGGGTGCGGGTGCCTATGTTTAAAAACAACTTTTTTTGCTTATAGGAAAAAAATATTTTAATTTAATATCATAAATATTATATTTTGTGCAATAACTAATATTTTCGATTCTGTTTAAAAAATATTTTGAAAGAAGATGACAAAAAGAATTTCTTTTCCTAAATCTTATTCCCAATTAAATGGGAAAAAAAATTGGTAGCACGATTTATTTACTTTCTAAGATTGAGTTTGAGAACTTTTAGTATAAATGATAAAATATTATATATTTAAAATTTGGTGAAAACTCAGATGCACTCAATTTTATGTGAGGTTGATAATTGAGAGCTGTTAGATAAAATTTAATCAAATCAGTTAAATTATTTAACCACTTTTAGCTATCAACTTCAAATAAAATTAACTGCACCTGAATTTTTACCTTAAAATTTATAAAAAAATACATAGAAAAAGTCTATATACGAAAGAATGAGAATATTAACTTCTTAAAAGTTTAAATTTTATCGGTAATATTAAACATATAAAATTAAGTAATCATTTTAAATACTCTAAATTTATTTTATTTAATATTCATATATTAAGAGGTACATTAAATAAATAAAAATAATAAATTTTAATCAATTTTAGCTAATATTTTTTTATTATTAAATGTTTTTAAAACTCTATTTAGTAGTTATACTTTTAAATTTTAAGAGAAAATATTCACTTTGATCTCTGAAATTATATTCGAATTTTAATTTAGTCTTTTAAATTTTAATTATCTCAATTTAATTTCAAAATTTTTTAAATTTTAATCAGGTTATTCTCTAATTCCCTCAGTGATTTTTTTTTACAAAATCAATTAAAATATTTAGGAATTAAAATTAAATTAAAGCTACTAAAATTTTAAAGATTAAACTGAAACTTGAATATAATTTCAGAAACCAAATTGAATATTTTTTTAAGTTTTAATAATAATTTTTTTAAAATTCTGATATAATTATTAGGAAGAATTAATTGATTATATCACGAGCCTCCTCTCTCCTACTTGTACAAACAATCTACGTTTGAAGCTTGTGCGTGTATACATAGTATTGCTTCGTCTAACACCAACTTATAAACTAATCAAGTAATAATAATAACACTAACAATCAATCAAATATAGAATCAATTAATTAAAAAGAGTACTACTTCAAAAATGGGAATACTATATCAATTAATTAAGTATCGTATTTGAGATAAGTACAACAACTTCTGATGGCTGGTTGTGTATAATACATTGTATCTGATGGTAATATAGCATAATCATGATTATTGGTTGATTAATTGATTTGATGGTCATAGAAAGGCTAATAATCGTTTTGGTCTTTAGGTACACTCGTGTAATATTCTATTGGTAGTAATGATTTTTATAACTAATAAAGATAAAAACAATTTATCTATAAAAATTAAAATAATTCACACTTAAATATTAATTACCCCTTGAATGAAAAACCAGTAATTATTATAAATTATTTGATGAGTTATCAATATAAAAGAAATTACTCAAAATATATTTAAGTATATTTATATTTGTTATTTTCCATATTTTAAGATAAAACTATATATATATATATATATATATACTAAAATTTAATTACTAAATTAGTTACTATTGTTGGGCCAACCGTGAGAAGTTCTTAACTATCGGTCCAACTCAAAATTTTAAAGTGTCAAGTTAATGGATCTTTTATCTTATAAATTATTTTTTTTATGTTTTTTCTGATGTGTGACTAACTTCAACACTCTTCACACTTGCAACACTAACTACTATATGAGTTATAGCTCAAATAGCATAATCTTCTCACATTCATCTAAAAGATAGTCTTCCTATTTTTGGTAAAAAAAAAAAATAACTACTATATAATTGTGTATATTTATACTCATTAATTCATATATTTCTTTAACCAAAAAGAATCATTAAAATAACTAAAACCGTCATAATAAAATAATCAAATTAAAAATAAATAAATAATTAAAATTATTTAAAATAATATAATAAAAAAATTATAAATGATCAAATACATATTTTTGTATATAATAATCGATTAATAGCTTATTCTTTTACAAGTAGTAGCACTATTGAAAATATATTTAGTATTCCAACATAATAACTATTTAACTTTTAACTTTTAGTATACATATAATATGGATTATTATATAAAAAATTTTACTCGTTCAAAACATTGAAAAATAAAAAATATACTGCATTTGAAACTAGCATGAAATAATCATTTTTCTCATTACGTACTGTCACTACCTAAAACAGTAAAACCCCCAGATCCATCCACACCGTCCAAGCCACGTGTCACCACCTGAAAACCGTACACATTTCACGTTCTTTATAAAATAATATTTTAAGTTTAATTAATTATTGTTCCACGTTGTCGTTCTGATCCACTACTTTTGTTTCCATCCACACATATATATATTTTGTGTGGTTGAAAAATAAATGAAAAAAAAGAGAAAAAAAGAAAAAAAGTATAGTCACAGCTCAAAACATCAACGGCTTTCATCGAATTCACGAGACGCCGGTGACGCACCCGCGCGTGACGGTATCGTTGCTCTCAACGATTTTTCAGAGCGAGGACTCGTTTCTTCGTTTTCTCATTTCTCCGAGTTTTTTTGTTCCTAAATCTTTTGTTCTCTCATTGATTCCTCGATTTTCGTGAGGATTCGAAGGGATTCTTCACTTTTGATGCGAAGGAATTTGGAGAAATGCTGGATCGGGAAGCTTGATTCTTCTGCGGTTTCGCGATCGTCTTTATTTTTCAGCTTTGTTTTTTTCGTGTGGTTTTGATTTGACGCGTTCCGCGAGCTGATTTACGCGGAGGTTACTGTTATATAGGATTGAATAGGCATTTGATTTGTGTTTCACTGATTTTTGATAAAGGAATTCGATCGAATCGGGATTTTGTTGCAATCATGACTCAGGTACTGTTTCTTATGAATCTGAATCTCTATTGCTATTTAAAGAGGTTTATTATTATGAGCTGGTTTTGAAGAAAAACTGAAAAAGAAGCTGATCTAAACAAACACACAATGGACCTTTGAATTGTGTTATTTTTCTGAAATGATGATTATCAATAAGCTGGTTTGAATGTATTCGGAGAAAGCTAATCCAAATAAGTCGTTGTGATTTGTGTTTTTTTTGTCTGAAATGATGATGACAAAGCTGATTTGACCTCAAAATATAGCTAATCCAAACAAACACTAGACCTATGATTTTTGTCTTTTCTGAAATGGTGATGACGAGAAAGCTGAAACACGCATTAGTTGTGTGATTATAGTCATTTATTTGTTTACTTTTTCATTTTTTTTATGTGACGTTGGTTATGATTGTTGCAGGCTGTGGAGGTTCTAAACCGGTACGGAACGGATCTTGTTGGTGAAGCCAGGGGTTCTGATTCTGAGTGTTTGGCGGGTTTTGAGTGTTTCTTGAACATCGTGAGGGCACTGGGGATGGGGTCATGCATCTCAGAGGCTGGTGGTCACTCTCCTCCCCTTCTTCCAATCCAGCCAGACACCAATATGGATGGTGGGAAGAAGAGGAGGTTGAAGGGTTCCCCTTCCTTTGATTACAAAGTGCCTGGGAGAATGCACCTGAATGGGTCCAGCGATGTTGCATCTTTGTACTGCAAGCAAGGTAGAAAAGGGATCAACCAAGATGCTATGCTTGTTTGGGAGGTTAGTTCCATTTTCTATTAGCTTCAGTACTGCTCGTGTTTTGCGATACTTTAACATGAAATTGCCATTTATATATTTAAAATAAATGGCAATTAAGTTCTCATGTATATGACTCGGCATGAACCTAATCCTATATCAACATAACTAAATAAAAAAGTAATTACCATTCCACCGAATTCCACCGGTTTTGAAAGTGCAAAAGCTGTATATTAGAATAATAATCAAATTGAAGTAGACGGTCTAGTTTTTGTAAGTTTCAAAATTAACTATTCTTGTTTATGTATTTGATAGTTCTTTCTTTACCTTATATTAAATAAAATGTTAACTATTGTCATTTTCCTTTTTGCAGAACTTCTGTTCAAAGGAGGACACCATTTTTTGTGGTGTTTTTGATGGTCATGGACCTTATGGCCATAGGGTTGCAAGGAAAGTCAGGGATTCTTTCCCTTTAAAGCTTAGTGCTCAATGGGATTTTCACCGTAAGAGTACAGATGGGCTGAGTGATCAGGGCAGTGCCGCAGGAAGTTACAAATCTGAAGAGATTGGATTTAGACTGGTTGATGAGAAACCTAGATTGACTGATCATGAGCCTGATGGAACAGATACTATCTTGACATTAAAAGAATCCTTTTTGAAGGCTTCTAAGATTATGGATAAGGAACTGAAACTGCATCCTGATATTGATTGCTTTTGCAGCGGGACTACAGCTGTTACCTTGGTTAAGCAGGTAAGCAATATAAATTATAACAATGTTCAATTGATAATACTTTAATTTGTTTATATATAATTGTTACCCCTTATGTTTTCTAGGGCAAGGACCTTGTTATTGGAAATGTTGGGGACTCCAGAGCTATATTGGGTACCCGAGATCATGATGATAATCTTATTGCTGTTCAATTGACAATCGACCTCAAGCCAAATCTTCCAAGTATGTATCTAGTCTCTTCTGTCCCTCTCATTCTCCTTTTCATATCTCTGTGTGTGCTCCTTATGTTATTGAGCCATGCCCACCTGAGTGGATCAAATAAATGATCCAACATTTTCTAAGTTGCAAGTTGTTTGACCCTATCTTTTTAGCCCTTCTCTGGATCATTTAATATGCTAACAGCAGAATACTAAGCTTTGAGATATTATTTCCATTCAGAAACTTGGCTATATTCATCACACACATTTCGTTTTGCATTTTGAAATAGAATCCATTTTTAACGTGCACCTCTATAGAACAGATCCTACGTGAAGTCTAACTATCTTGTTTACAGTTTTGAAGCCTTACTTTTTCTTTTATTTTGTTGCTTTATTTATCTGGACCATCAATGTGTTTCTCTTTGGTTAACCTTTAGATGAATTTTTATGGAGTTAAAGGGGATATATACATGACTGGTGAATCTTCAATGGATGGTTTAATAATGTGGTTACTGGGAATTTGTTACCATACATAGGTCAGTTTGGCTTATCTATGTGGATATTGACGTCTGATGTGGTTTTCTATTTCCTGCTTAGGGGAAGAAGAGCGAATCAGGCTTCGTAAAGGAAGGGTCTTCCCCCTTCAGAATGAACCGGATGTTGCTCGAGTTTGGCTGCCTAACTCTGATTTCCCTGGTCTTGCTATGGCAAGGGCTTTTGGAGATTTTTGCTTGAAGGACTTTGGACTGATTTCAGTTCCAGATGTGTCATATCATCGCCTTACTGAGAATGATGAATTTGTTGTATTAGCAACAGATGGGGTAAGGATGTTGGAGGCTCTTTTCTTGTGATGTACTATCTTCTAAGAACTGCACATTTGTTGAAACTGAATACCGTTCAAGATTAACGTACTGGATTGAAATTGACTTAAAATAGTGTTCTCATGCTGGTATTATCTTTGAATAATTTGCATGAACTAAATATGGTTCATAGTCGATTGCATTTAGATTCACCTCATGTTATTTCTTCCCCCTTTGGAACTGGAACTTCTAGAATGTTAACAGAAGCTTCTTATATATATATATATCGACTGTGTGTGTGTGTTGCGTGTGATGTAATAGTTGCTGTATAAGGGGATTGTGTATGAAATACTAACCGTTTAATAAACTCGTGTTGATTCCTTTTGGCAGATATGGGATGTTTTATCAAATGAAGAGGTTGTGGACATCGTGGCATCTGCTCCACGCCCTTCTGCGGCTCGATCACTGGTGGAGTCAGCTGTTAAAGCATGGAGGATGAAGTTCCCTTTGTGCAAGGTTGATGATTGTGCTGCAGTTTGCCTCTTCGTTGATTCAAATTCGGACTCGGGTTCAGCTTCAACCGCAGATGACTCAACACTAGAGCCACCAATTGACCAATCCGAGCAGTCTTCTCTCCTTAGCGAGAAGGGAACTGGCGTGGATGCTGAAAAACAGCAACAATAGCTTAGCTTTTGTACCATGTCTCTTCCCAAGCCTTGCTGGTTTTATTGAGAAGGTTGGGAGAATTATGCTGCAACAGTAAAAATGGGTCATTGTTTTGATGATTTTTATTTTTTGGTAGCTTTTCTGCCAATATTCTTTTCATTATTTATCTTTTCCCTTTCCTTCAACAGTATATGAGGGGAAAGAAGGGCTTCAGTATGTGTATTATATCCGGAGGAAAAAGGGTGCCGGGCTTATTTTTTTTGGTGCTGGATGTCGTTTTCCTTCTGTGTAGCTTTGCTAGATTTGGAGTTTTGTAAATCCAAGTCTCTTTGATCCTCCCTTATTATATAGTTTGTCCGTCGGCTATCTGAAATCTGCTGTCATTTTTTTTTTCGTCTTTTTTAAATTGTAGTTATAATTTTCCAGTGTAGTCAGTGTACACATGAGAACTGAAACAGAATTTGATTTGTTTGTCATGGACTTTGAATCAGGTTTCTGTTGAATTTTCTTACGCGTTATGCTGCTACCGGGTATCAGGCTTCGAATTTCTAATGATATTGTAAATATTTAAGTATGATCTATGATGGTATAGTGCATACTGCTACCGCGTATAATACTTTTTTATTTGACTAAAAAGGGAAAAATTATCTGGAAACTGGGCCTGGATTTATTAGTAAAATGAAAAGGATGTATTTTCAAATTATAAATTGTAATTAGGAGGTATTTTATTTAGAAAAAGAGATTACTAATTTGACTTTAAATGGATTCAGATTTTGAAACAAAGTTGACGTGTATTGAGTATTGACGTGTTATAAAAGAAGATGGACGGATTAATATATTTTCTATGTTTGAACGTATGAATATATTTTAATTTGAGAAATTTAACATGTTAAAATACACTATATAACATTTATTAAAATACATTATATAATATAAATAGTTTATTTTTTTGTCTGTTGTATGGATCTCACTTTAATTTTATATTAACTATATAAATAATCATTTAAAAAAACATATAATTAAAAGATAATACCATTTGAACTCTAAAAATAAATTAAACAACAGATATATTTATTAGGTACTAACTCATTTGGTGGCTATATTTACTATTTATATTTAGTGAGTAGATAACATTTTTTTTAAAATTAAAACTTAAAAATAAACTCCCCCCCCCCCCTTTTTTTTTTAATTTTTTTCGCAATGCACCGGCTAGTAATTTAGGAAGAGAAGAGTATTACACTATCCTGTATCTACTATGTCAAAATAAATAGAACACAATTTTACTTTCCTAAGTGTGGATCCCAGTCTCCACCTACCTCGAAACAAGTTGGTAAAGTAGCAGGTCTATGTCATGAAATTATTCATCCCAAAAACTTAAATTGATAGAAGAAGGTAACACTAATGGTATGTATGTATCTATGCACTCTCATCTTCTTCACTCTGAAACAGCGTTGACTTGGTTGAAGAGAGAGAGAGAGAGAGAGTTCAGATAATTAATGGCAGATGGTGTCGTTTCCTTCCTGATTCAGAACTTGTCACAGCTGCTTGTTGATGAAGCCAAGCTGCTGTCTGGTGTGGAGGGAAAAGTCAAGTCCCTCATCAGCGAGCTCAAGTTCATAGACATCTTCCTCAAGAGTTCAGAGGGGAAGCGCAACAACAACATAGTCAAGGAAGTTGTGAACCAGATCAGAGATGTTGCCTATGAAGCTGAAGATGTTGTTGACAACTACGTCGCCAATGTTAGCCTCCACAGAAGCAGAAGCATCCTGGGGAAGATGTTCCATTGTGTTGGCCAAGCTATGATGCTTCATGATGTGGATGCTGAGATTGAGAATATCAAGAGATCCATTTCTGAGATATACAGCAACAGGGACAAGTATGGCATTGGAGAAGGTGAGTTCCAGTGTGGTGGAGAAGCTACCCCGGCTGCCACGGAGGCGCTCCGGAAGAGGAGGAGGGATGTGGAGGAAGAAGATGTGGTTGGATTGGTTCATGAGTCTGATACTGTCATTAAGAAACTATTGAAGAGCGATTCGCGGCTTCAAATAGCTTCCATAATTGGTATGGGTGGTTTGGGAAAGACTACCCTTGCTAGGAAGATCTACAATAGTAAGAAGGTGAAGGAGAAGTATCCATTTTGTGCATGGGGTTATGTGTCTAATGAGTATAGAGCTAAAGAGCTATTGTTGAGCCTTATTCGGTGTTTGTCAACATGGAAATCTAATGAAGAAAGTGAAGAGGAACTGAAGGAGCATCTAAGAGAGTGCTTGAATGGGAAGAAGTACTTAATTGTGCTTGATGATATTTGGAAAACAGAAGTGTGGGATGATGTAAAAGGAGCTTTTCCAGATGACAATAATGGTAGCAGAATCTTGATAACCAGTCGAATTGGAGAGGTAGCTGCTTATATGGGAACAATGCCTCCTTACTTCCTTCCATTTCTCACTGAAGAACAAAGCTGGGAACTTTTCTCCAACAAAGTGTTTAGAGGAGAAGAAGATTGTCCACCTGATCTAAAAGATTTAGGCATGTCAATTGTTGAAAGCTGTAGTGGCTTACCTCTTGCTATTGTGGTGCTAGCTGGGCATGTTTCCAAGAAGGAAAAGTCTCTTAGAGAGTGGTCAAGAATCAAAGAACATGTCAATTGGCTTCTTGTTCATGACAACAACACTATGGTGGTGATGGACATACTAAAACTTAGCTATGACAGTTTGCCTCAAAAATTGAAGTCTTGCTTTTTATACTTTGCAATCTATCCTGAAGATTATGAGATCCCTGCAAGAAACCTTATCCAGTTATGGGTAGCTGAAGGTTTTATACAAATTCCAGAAACTGGAACATCAGATACACTAGCACTGGAAGACATTGCAGAGTATTACTTAGAAGAGTTGGTTGATCGTAGTCTGGTGCAAGTGGCAAGCAAGAGGAGCGGCGGGGGCGTGAAAACATGTCGAATTCATGATCTTCTTCGCGATCTTTGCGTATCTGAGAGCAAAGCAAGTAAATTCATAGAGATACATAGAGAGTTGGACATCAACAAATCCAACTCTAGAAAGATGTCTTTCCACCACAGCACACAATTCTCATCCTCACCAAACAAAAACAACCACTTTCACACACATTCCTTGTTCCTCTTTGGTGAAGAGCTTACCTGGGATGATGAATCAAAAGGATGTAAACAGTTCAGGAAAAGCTTCAAGTTGGCCCGTGTTCTACACCTCAACAAAGTGTTGTTGGATTTGCCACCTAGTGGCTTGAAGCTGATGATCCATCTAAGGTACTTGAAGATAAAAACAGATTCTAGATCTGCTGAAAATATTTTAGATTCTATATCCAACCTTAGGAATCTAGAAACACTGCATTTAAGTTGTGACTGGGTGGTCTCCATCCCAATCAAGATATGGAAGTTGAAGAGGTTGAGGCATTTCAACTTGAGAATCAAGGAGATTTCTCAGATGTCTAGAGTAACAAACAATGAAAGAATGTCCAACCTTCAAACTCTTTGTGAAGTACCTCTCTATTCAGAAACTATATCAATGCTTAACAACAATGGAAGCTTCCCTAACTTAAAGAAGCTGGGTTTATGTTTCTATCCAAACTTCCAGCAATCTTCTGCAGGTGCTGCCAATCTTTCATCACTTAGCATGAACCACCTTAGCAAACTATGCACACTCAAAATAAGAGGTGATCTCTTTAATCCATTCAGTGCAAATGGATTTAAGTCAACGTTTTTTCCATCAAACATTGAGAAGATTACCTTGGTAGACTTCAAGGAATTGGACTTTAAAGCTCTGGGGAAACTCCGGAATCTGAGAATTATGAAACTGAGAAGAGGATCAACAGGGGATGGTATTCATTGTGTGGCCGGAGAGTTCCCGGCGCTTCAAATGCTTCAGATGAAGGAAGTGAAGGTTGAAAGGTGGATACAAGATGAAGGTGCAATGCCAAGTCTTAGTCGTTTGATCATCAAAGGTGGTGCAGTGGAAGACCTTCCTCTACAACTTCAATCCTTGGCTTCCATTAAATAGGAGCATGCTAAGCAGTAACTCTTAAAATTTTTCGATATTACAATTTTAATCGAGTTTATCGATTTTATGAAATTTATACTAAGTTTGACGATTTTACATTTATATCTTATTAACATTTTATATTTTATGTTGTTAATTTACTTTTTTGATTTCACGTAAAATCTCGATTTTTTCTATCTTGGTGATGGCTCATATTCTATAATGCATCCATGTGAGATCATAGTCTGGTTGGTTCTTTGTTGTGTACTTTTGTTGAAGCTTGAATTATTTTCCATGATCATTCTGAAAGCTAAGGCTGGTTTTATTTTATTTTATTTAGCTATCTACATCATATTTATTTAAGTGCTACGTATACTTTTTTTTTTGTATTTATAATATATACTATTTCTAACTAAAACTTATTGTTTGATCTTTTTACCAATAAATAAATTAAGTGAAAAAGTAAAGATAAACAAAAAAGTAAAATGTAATTTAAATAAGTTTTTAACACTTAATTTAAAAAGTTTTAAAGAGTCTCTTAATTTTTTTATTAAAAAAAAAAGATAAAATTAGAAGTATAGAATATAATAATAAAAATAAATGGCCGTGACATTTTAACATCAAGGACAAAGATTATGAAGAGAATACTAGAAAAAGAAGGAGAAATAAATTATATTGTCAATCACGGCTCTTTTTTTCGATATGCCACCAGTGTATAAGTTGTGCTTGGTTATGAGGTACATAAGTGTTAGACACAGGTGTAGGACAGGTTTTTCTGAACAATGACAGGGAAAAATTGGACCGTTCTATTTCTTTGTTAGGAAAATAGTTGACCACCAATCAAACGGTACGAGTTGATTGGAGAGAGACTTTAAATTTGGCCTGAGCTAATTGAACCATCCGATTAGTAATTTTATTTTTTTTGTGAAACTGAACTCGGACGGTTCGAGTTGTTTGATAAATATTTTATTTAATTTGCCTAATACTAATCGGTGGGTTCGATTTGAACATATATATATATATATATATATGTGTGTGTGTGTGTGGAACTCGGATGCAACTTCTTAGATCTCCTTCTTCTTACTCTGTTTCTTCTTCTTCCCCCAACTCGTGCATCTCTCTTATTTCGTATAAACTTAAAGAATATGATAGTGTAGTTCATATTTATGAGAGTGTGAGAAATAGATGATAGAGTTCTGCTTAGAGTATATTATTTTGGTCAGATTTTATTACAAACATCTGAAGGAGTGAGATTTAGTTGCGAGAATCCATTAGATATTGTTATTCCATTCACAATCTCATTTGAAGAGTTAAAAGGTGTGATTTGTGAGAAGATAGTTTCTGAGATGTCAAAAAAAATATCATGTATTTTATACAGATATCCCGTACCGGTATTTGGTGGATTCATGCAATTTCAAACCAAATATGTAACCGACGAAGCGACTATGCAAGAGATGTTTTCAATGTATATTGAAACTCGCGAACAGTATGCGTTGGCGTTCGATGGTGGCCACCGATGGGGTCACATGACCACAAACCTAGTGGAATGCATCAACTCAGTGTTGAAGGGTGCACGCAATCTCCTTATCACTGCACTTGTCAAAGCAACATTCTACAGGCTTAACGAGTTGTTTACCAGAAAAAGAGTCGAGGTGGAGTCGCGGATAACAGCTGGACATGTTTTTTCTGAGGTTGTGACCGCGAAATTGCATGCAAATCAACTTGCATCATGAAACATCCAGGTTAATTGCTTCGACCAGATGAATGAGATCTTTGAAGTTCGTGAGATGCCAAGTGGAATGGAGTATGCCGTTGACAACGGTGTAACTGTGGTGAGTTTCAGGTGGATCGGATTCTTTGTCGACATGTGTTTGCATGTTGTGCAAATCAGCGACTGGATTGGCGAGTGTATGTTCACGATATTTACAAGATGGATCAAGTTCGGAGGATTTACCGAGCTAGGTTTAGGCAACTGGGGAATCCTACCACATGGCCTGCGTACAACGCGCCTCGATTTATACCGAATCCATACTTGAGACGAGTGACCAAAGGTCGCCCTAGGATGACATGTTTCTTGAATGAGATAGACACGCGAATGTTACGTGGTTCTAGGCGATGTAGGCAATGTGGAGTCGAGGGACACAGCCGTAGAAGATGCCATCGGTCAGCTGGTGCAGGTCCCAGCAATCCAGCACAGTAGATTTATATCTTTATGTTTCATTCAAGTACTTTATGGCATTTGGGAGTTTATGTTTTATCCTACTTATGAAACTATTTTATTGGAACATTATAATTTAATGAAACTTCTTTATGACATCTGAGACTTCAGACTTTATCCAAACAATCTACGATATTTGAGACTTTATAACTTATCCAATAATACATAGAAACGGTTAAGTACACAACAATAATACATAGTAATAAAATATAGAGCAGTAGTACAAGCACAGTACTGAAACATAGAACAGTTAAATGATACATTAAAAGGTTCCAAGATACATAGAAAATATTAAGTACACAACAACTACGATTAACGCTTTTGAACACAGATGGGGTGTATCGATTAGCACTACGACGTGGAGGATCAAAATTATCATAATTCTTAAAATTATAATTTCTAAAATTAATTATAAAAGTTAATCAATTAATTAGAATTTCTAAAACTATTACAAAAAATTTCTAAAATATTCTCTAACTAACAACATCTAAATATAATAACAAAAAATTATCATAATTCCTAAAATTATAATTTCTAAAATTAATCATAAAAATTAATTAATTAATTAGAATTTCTAATATATTCTCTAACTAACAACATCTAAACATAATAACCAAAAATGATCATAATTCCTAAAATTAATCATAAAAGTTAATTAATTAATTAAAATTTCTAAAAGTATTATAAAAAATTTCTAAAATATTCTCTAACTAACATCTAAACATATAACACTAACTATTATTTAAACATATTTTTCTAAATTTCTAACAATAATAATATTTCTGTCATATATATACCTAACTTCAATTTCTAACAATAATACTCAAAAAAAATTCTTAACAAAAATAATTATAATTCTGAAACTTGAAAAAAGTTTAAGAAAATAAACTTACATAATCAGGATAGCACATATACTTTACAATATAAAATTCAGGACGATCAACATCTTTAGTTTTGTGTTTCTTTGGCATTGTTTAATTTTTTTTGCATGTACTTTGAAGAACAACCGAAGGAAGAAGAAGAAGAGAGAATAGAATGGCTGAGTGTTGTGTGATTTTGAAAGTGAGATTTCGGACAGAGAGAGTAGGGGCAACAAGGGGTATGTTGGATTCAGGGGCACCGTTCTGGGGAGCTTGACTTGCGCGACACGTGGCTGTGAAGTCACAACTTGGACCGTGCGTGTGGTTGCTGCAAATAGGACCGTCCAATCTCCCTTCTCCTTGTCGCACCGTCTGATTTCTCTCAACCTGACACCACATCCTGATAAAGCTCACATGCACCCCATATCTGTTGCCTACTCCATCGTTGGCTCCATATGAAAATTAAAAAGCGGTCGATCACTCATGTCAACATCTTCAATTTTTTAATTTGACAAGCTATCCCAAAGTTATCCCATGTAAATATACGAGTAATATAACATTTTAGTCTTCGAAAAAGTGTTAGTTGTTTAATCTTCAACAAATTTTAAATGCTAAGTGAGTTTCTAACTTTTTATTTTATTAGATATATCAATCTTCATATCAATTTTTGATTAAAAAAAAAATTAGACAAATTAATCTCTATCATTTATTTATAAAAACATATAAGTCATTAAAATTTTTTAAAATACTAAGACCAGTTGCTCCATATTGACAAACAATATGATGTAGGAACTGGTTTGAAATGCTAGAAATTAGGATTTGCTCAAAAATTGAATTTTTTTCTTGTTTTAAAACAACTAAAAATGAATGATTTGAATTCATTTGAGAATTTTAATTTTTATTTTTTTTCATTTATAAATCAGACAAAAAAGGGTCTAATTTCTAAATCTACTCACATACTTTTCAAACTTAAATTCTATTATATTAATATATTATAGTCATTCCAAATCATAGAATTGATTTTTAAATAGAAATGAATTTTTTTCTTAAAGGAAATAGAATTCTTTGCTCATGCTAAATGTTTTCCAAACAAGTGCATGAAATAAAAGTTTAAGGACTGACTTGATAATGAAAATTTGTGGAAGACTAAAATATCCAACTAAATTTCTTAGAGACTGATTTGGAATATTACTTTAATTATATTAGACTTATTCAAAATTTATACTAACTACAATACTTATCATTTTAGGTGTAGTTTTATTATTAAAGTTTGATTATGGTTTTCTAATGATCTAGCGGAAGCTTCTATTTGTACTTGGTAGCATCCTTCTTGGCTGGTAAAAGGAAATTAGTTTAGGTGCTGCATATGGGTTTATTTGCGCAGGAAAACAGATTGTGTAACGTTGCGTGCCTTGTAGTTTTGTTACTGATTGCTCTCCCATGTACTTTTTGCCTTTTTGCGCATTATCCTTTCCATGTTTCATCAATGAACTGTGTAATATTACAAGCGTGGTGAGCAATATTTACACGAGTGTGGGACGAAATATAATATTCAAAGTTTCACACACATTCTATCTTTAGTGCTGTATCTTCGAACAGAGGTGTGATTGATCAGCAGAAACAACTTGGTATATTTTTTCTACTATAGATGTGCAGCTTAGTGATTCTTTAAATAAAAGTATTATTATTTATTTATACAGTTCGGCCATTGGTGTTCATTTCTCACTTGAAAGGTTGATGGACATTCTGTATTTGTTAGGCATACCAGTGAAGAAGAAAGTAAGAGTTAAGAGATGTTTTAGTTCATGACAGTTGATAACAGTTAGCGGTTTAGCTGAGCTGGCAATTCTGTTGAGAGTTAGTTACAGGAGTAAAGCACGTGATTGCTATGACTAGAGTCTTAAGCTAGTATAAATACTAAGCAAAAATGTAATAAGTGTGTGCCGTGATCATTTTTTACTCATCTTCATAATGAAATCATTCATCTCTCCCTCAATTTCTCTCTTTCTTATTCTCTGATTTCTACTCTACTTTCTCATTCTCAAAGAGCCTCTGGTACCTTTCAGTATTCAAACTATTCCCTTTTGTTGTAACTGTAACGCGCATTCCTTCGGCCTCTGAGCGTACTGAGAATTTGCAAATCTCCACTGAACCATTGGTTGAAAAGCATACGTGTTTGGAAATCTGAAATAAAAGGGAACAATGACAGAAAAGCAACAGGAGTGAACAAAAGCAAACCCATCACCATTTCATAGTTACGAGCAAGAGTCTTTACTGATTCCCAGAATCCAGCAACTTGGACAAGTGGTTTTAATGCTTGTGCAATCTGCCAAAGAAAGAAAGAACGAACCCAAAACCATGAACAAATTGACGTCAGAGATTGCAATAATAGACGTATGAGTATGAATATGAGTCGACATGGTGCTCTATATTTAATATGAAGACAGGGCATAACTAAAACTCATAATGCAATTCTAGAATTAATCAGTTCCATAAAACTTGGCTAGACACAACTGAGAAAGGTTGGATTAATCACAGGAAAAGGATAGTCCGATGTACAAGCATCCTACGTTAACACAAGGTCTAGAGAAGGGCCGCATCCAAAAAGGTGTAATGTAGACAGTCTAACTTGATAATTACATCAATCACAACTCACTATTGCTCTAAGGCCCCCTAAGAATTAACCACAGAAAGATACAACAAAAAGAAAAGGAAAGGATTGCAGCATAGTAAGCATAGCACTGCAACAAAATATTCATTAGTTTAGCATGGATGGAATGAAATGGAATGGAAAGATAACTGACCTGTAGCATCCCCCAACCAGTTGGAACGAAGGCAAGAATAAAAATAACAATGTCCTGCATGGACATATGCGGAAGGGCAATCAATGTGACAATTGGCACAAACGTTACGAATATCAATCCGTTGATTATACGGATCAAAGATTGAGATTTTGCACTCAACTTACGCCTCCAAGCAGACGAAATCTGAGGCAAGAAGGAAATGGAAATTAAAAATTTGCTAAACCAATAGAAATTAATATTCACATCTTCTGGTATAATTAGGAAGTAGTATTGACATTTTCAAAAATACAAACTAGAATAGAGGATTATTGTAACATTGTGTAATACGCATGGGCCCAAATAGGTTACTTAATAAAAGTGGACTTAGTTAATATTGGAAAGAGTAGTAAAGTATAAATAGGTTGCTTGTAAGATATGTGAAATATGAAAGGGATTTCTCTTCCTCTGAATTATCTCTTCTATTTCCCCTCTGATTATACAATTCTCTCTCTAGTTTCCCAATTATCCTATCCCAAATTCCATACTAGCAACACATTGCTACATAAGGAAACTCTAATCCATTCCCTACTATACAACATCCATATGCAAAGGGTCCAGCTAGACAATATAACAGTGGAAGCAGACAAGTATATTATAACATGCCCCTACAAGATAGAAAGAAGATTGTGACTAACCTTCGTGATAAAAACTATTGCAAATATCACCAACCATGAAATGCCATATATCTGTCAGCCAAGAAAAGAAAATCCGTTAGTCCATTTCAACTTGTCAAATTTTGGTGAGATAAGAATACAGGAAATAGGGAAGAATACAAGACTTACCAGAAAACTATTTGATTCCCTTTTGGTGATATTTAAGTGATATACAAGACCATACTGGTAGATAAAAAAACGCAATGATAACAGTATCTCTACTACAATTCCCCACAGTCCTGAATATCGGAGATGCTCTTGTTCCTGTTCCCACCATGATTCCCAACTTTTCTCAGGTGGTATTCCAATACCTCCATAGTTCCTAATCCATATATTCCAGTCATTCCAACCATCAACAATTTTTTGCCATTCAAAACCAGATGGATTAAACAGGAACGGAGCAAAGAGCCATGTTCCCGCCATAAACCACATTGATATGTTAATCAAGACATATCCAACATCACTTCTATAATTATGACAAAAAATTTCGTATACAACAAGCACTATTGAGAGCTCAATACCCTTCACAAAGTGGCTGCGTGAGTAAAATCTATAGTTTTCAGCAAAATTGACATGAAAAACTACAAACCCTCGACCCGTAGATCTATATATTGGTATTGCACCTCCATGAAGCAACGTCCTTCCAAAGTAGTGACTCGTTGTCCCAAGTGAGAACATGAAGAACATGGGGGCCAACTGAAACTGCATTAATATGAACTCACTAACTGCAGCACGGTAGCCTCTCTCCAAGGAAATTTCCATAAACATGGGCAAAACCATTAAAAATCCAATTTGAACTAATGATTGAGAAGCAAGAGCCACTTGAAGAGGCTTATTGTCTTGAACGGCTTTTCGTGCACTCAAACCTCCCCCATTGAGAACAAGATAGAGACGACCATAAAGGAATGCGTATACAGTGATAACAGTAATCTGCCCAAAATTAATAGGGGAAAAAAAGGTTCAAAAGCTCATGAGATAAAAACTATATCACATGGTAATACAAGGACAAAAAAGAGAAATCATCAGTGAGTCTTAGCTCACATGGTAGCTCCTGTGATCTTTAAAACATTAGGAGCTGCTATTATGTGGGGCGTTTGGTTTCCCCACATAACATTTCCCATTACTCTTTGGGTTCCAATGTGAGTCTCTCAAGTTTCTTAAAAGAGGGGAAAAAACTACATAACATGTTAGTAAAATTTGGCTCCAGCAATAGCTTACAAGAGCACTGAAGTGATATCCAACTGTGGAGAAATAACAAGACAACATTCGGAAGAAGTCAAAGTGATGTCCAAGTCGGTATACATCCCGGCTTAGTGCCTGCTCTCCATTGCCACTAGCTATCTTAGCTTCAAACATAGATATTTGGTTGAGACCTGCATCTCTTGCCTTCCCAACTTGTATGTACTCATGATGAGTAACATTTCCTTCCCGAAGAGTAGTGTTGAAGCCTGGAAATGGCATTAAAAACCATTGAAGAAGGTGAAGTCAATAGAAGCCAAATAATAGGAATTGAATACCATACCTGCAAAAATATCTTCACTCAAATTGACAACTTTGGAGGCTTTGCTGACACCCCCTCTTGTAAGGTGAAAAAGCCTATCAAACACATCAGAATGCCCGTAATGGAATCGAACCCTACACATTGAACATTGTTGTTAACTTGTTGAGTACTAAAGGCTTCCCAAGAGAAAGATAAACTTTCACCATATGAACTTTAGTCTACATCTTAAGAGCATCCCTACTAATAATCCACCTTATACCCGAATTTGGCACCACTTGTTGTTTACATCAGACTACTAATCAACACGTCATTACAGTGAAAATTCATTAGCAGTGGAATTATTCTCTCCAAAGTATGATACCAAGCCCATCCTTAAGGTCTAACTTGGGTTTACCAAGTTGTGCCATGTGCATTGCTGAATTTGAGAATGCATTGTTGCATCTCATAATATTTTTAGTTCAATTGAATCTCATGGGCTGTAAATATAACTAGTCTTAACTTATACTAATCTATATTGAATTTTTTTTTTCATTTTAGAATTATCTTCTTCACCCCCACGCCCCTTCAACCATCTGTCCCATGCCCTTTCTGCATATACACAGTGTGCTGCCTGCCTATAGTGCAATAATGTTGCCTTGCGGGAGCTTTTCAACCAGAACCCCAAAACAACAAAACCATAGATTCATAATGCAACAAATCCCCAAAAAGTAAAACGATAAAGAAAAGATAAACTTTAATCAGTTCAAAAAATAGCCTTAATCTCATGCTTAGCTTCATGTTCCAAAACAGCCATACCAATTGAAGAAAGTTCAGAAAAGAAATGCCGCACATAGCTCAAAGATCACAAAAACCAAAAACTCAATCAGTAAATATCCCAATCTCCAGCAACCATTGTAGTGCCACAAACTAACGTCAAGAGCAACCTTCCCCCAGGCACTGCTGCACCTCAACCCTGTACTACTGAACCAATGCCGCAAAGAACTGCCTCATTGCCACTAAAATTGCAGCCCCTTACTGCCAGATCACCACATGCTGCTGCAAGCCACCACTTCTCTTCCATATGTCATCATACCATATATGAATCTGCGACAGCTACATTCAATCTGCTCCAATATGCAAGCCAGCACTGTTGCATTAGAGCAGCTAAAGGGCTGATGGTTGTGCCAGGTTTCGGTGGCAGAAGTGGAGCTGGCCAGACCACTGATGTGTGGTTGGATAAGAACTCTTTCCTCCTCGAGCAAATCTTTTCTTCCTCCACGTTTCATCCCCTCCATTTATTCTTGTTCGATCCCATTACTTTCACAACTTATAGATTTCATCCAGAAGAGAATGCCCTTCTTGTTGCAACTTAGTAATTCTTTTATGGATATGGATATACCTTCCTAAATATCCTACTAAAACTTCTCTTTATAGTTACAACCCTCGTTTTTTCTAGGTTTGGAATTGGCTATGTATACATAGGCCGAGTTCATCATCCAACATGTGAAAAAGAAAGAACAAAAGCTTACTTCAGGGGATTAGCAAGAAATCTCTGACCAATCGTTGTGAAACTTGTCTCCCGATTTACCACAAAGCGTGCAAGGGAAGAAACACTGAAATTAGAGAAGGTGGTCAGTAATATTGAAAGCGTGATTTGTAGTTGCAAAACCATCATCTATATGGGTTCACCTTCCTGTGAATACATGCTCCCTTAGTCCAAGAATACTAGGGAACTGGAAACCATCATGCTTCTTCAGAAATTCTTGCAACAGATTTCTCATTTTCAATGCTTCTTCCATGTAATTATCCTGTAAGAGACAAAACATAATCACATGGAATGATGAAGCCTTACTATCACGTGATCTTACATGATCATTATACCTGGTTCATATCAACTGTTTGCAAGCCTTCTCCACGTGTGAAAATTATTGCATGATTCTGATTTTCAGGCTTACCCACACCTAAGATAGCTGGTCCAGGAAGCTTTATTTTATATATGACCTTATTCAGAAAGTCAAGATGGAGAGTATGAAGTAAAATATAGAAGAATGTACTTTTATAGTAAAAAAGTGATAGTTTTGACAAAACTTCATATCAATACTTTTAATTCTAAGGAAAAACTATAAATATTCAATTCTGAGGGATAGTTTAAACTTTTTCCCTGTTGCTTGGCTCAAAGCGACTTCAAAGGGAGCTTCCATCTATGATGTATTGATGTTAAAACCTTGCTCTGTTCCTTGTTTCTATTGTTCCTTCTTGCATATAGAATTTGTTCTGGAGTTTTTCATATCATTTAGTTGACAATTCCCTAATTTCTTCTAGTAAAACATTGGCTTAAAGAAGTTTTTGCTCCCCCATAACAGAAGCGCTTTACGTTGTTGGTCCTCGTAAAATTTCTTTTTTGGTTTAATCCAGCAAAACTCAAAAGCTATCTAAATTAGAATCATCCACCCTTTCTTCCCCATCTCCTGTTCACAGTTCTTACCCAAGGAAGGTTGACGGCAGAGATTAATTTAGATAGTTTTGTAATTTTGCGGGTAAATATATATTTATATATAAAAACCAAAAAGAGCTTATTTTATAGGGATCAAAAACTTATGTAAACCTAAAAATTTCATTATATCAAAAGAATATATTACTAGTAGGGGGGAAAAAGGAACTACAAATCATCTTATACTGCCTTTACCATGATCAGAATACCACATACCTGGTCCAGAAGCAGAGCTCGATGTGGGTCAGAAACCTTCACCAAACAAGAGTAGTAAACCTTGATGTTCTTTTTTTGTCTGTCGTTGCCAGATTCCTCTACCTCATCAATATAGGCAATTCGAAGTGAAGGATATCTGCACAATGAAAATATTAATACCAATTAATGAGCACAATGACCATATTTTACTGTGATGAAAACAGGTATATTAGCCCGCCATAGTGATTGGGCTTCAATGCTTACCTTTTCATAAGCCTTAATATGTCCTGTGCTAGTGGAGAACCAGATCTCTTGTCAATACCATATTGTTGGCACGAGACTACGCATGTGAATTTCATATCAGCTACTGCTTGGCAATCTGTCTCTGATAACCTTCCCCCCCTTAAGCTATCATCTGAATTTTCTGTGTCTGAGTTTTCTGTGTATGGACTTTCCATAGCTTCATTACCTTTCATCAAATCTGATCATTCAGAAAAGCAAAGTTATTAGTAACAAACGACTAATGTTCAGTAATGATTAACAAACAGTCTTCTCCTTTAAGGTAAGTTATAAAGATAACTAGTTCCATAATGTCCTATTTTAATAAATAAATAAATAAATCCTTTCATTCTCAAGAGAAGGAATTCACCTTCATCTCTGGACATATCAAGAAAAGCCTGGAGCTCCAAAGCTTTTTTGTAATACATCATGCCTCTTACTGCATTAATAATAATACTTCAGTTTCTTGCAATGATAGACATTCTAAACTCCAAGGCTAGAACAAACAATAAATGAACATAATCACTTGAGTTAACAGTGTATTCAATAGAGAAAGAGATGGAGGCAGACAGAAAACCAGTTCTAGTCAAAGTTTGGCCTCTATAGGATGCCCAGAGACGAAGTTCTTCTTCTAACTCCTCGCTCTCTTTAAGTTCCTCATCAGTAGGACACCCAATTCTCTCAAGAAAGTTCTTCCACTCATCTGCACATAAGTAATAAAAATGCTAACGAGCAATACGCTAGATATCTCAACCCATGAATTTTCACATTTATGCTTTGAAGAGAGTTATTTTAGAGTTTGTTTGGAAACCATTCAATATGAGAAAAAAATTCTATTTCTTTTAAGAAAAGAATTCATTTCTATTTGAAACTCAATTCCATGATTTGGAATGACTATAATATATTAATAGAATATAATTCAAATTTGAAGAGTGTGAGAGTGGATTTGGAAATCAGGCCTTTTTTAGTCTGATTTACAAATGAAGGAAAAATGAGAATTGAAATTCTCAAAGGAATTCAAATCATTCATTTTTAATTGTTCCAAAGCAAGAAAAAGAATTCAACTCTTGAGTGACTTCTAATTCCTAGCATTCCAAACAAGCTCTAGGTAATGGTTAACCTGGAAACATCTGTTGCAAGTAGGAAAGTAATGAAACACCATCTTCATTTGGTTCCTCCAAATCTTGTAAACGGAAGAGAACTTCTTCTCTATAATGTGGTGTTAAAACCCTACATGAAAAGTCCACAACAACTTGTTAGGTAGCATATATTAATATTGATAGAATTCATGATAAAAACTCAAGAATAAATATCAAATATTGTCATGTTATGTAGAATGAAGAGTGCCTATTTATAGGCCAATAATACAATCTAAATATAATGATCAAATTAATATAATATCAAACAAACTAAATATAAAATAAATACGAGATATACTGAAAAACATACCCCTTCAAACTCAAGTGGTAACCTATTGAAAAACATCAAAACAAGAAAACTAAAATAATATCTAAATAAAATTTTCAGAAGTTTGAAATCACTGCAATAACTGAGTGTAGCTAGAATTACAGGAACGGGGATCAGACAGAACTGCGGGAACTTGGGTGGAGACGGAACTGCTGGAACTTGGGGTGGAACTGTCGGAACTCAAGGTGCATACAGAATTGCCAACACTTGGGGTGCAGACGGAACAGTCGGAAAACTTGGGGTGCAGACGGAAGGAACTGCCGAAAAACTCGGGGAGCAGACGAAATTGGGGAAAACTCGGGGTGCAGACGGAACTGTCGAAAAACTCAGCATGCAGCCAAAACTGCCGAAAAACAAGGTGCAAACGAAATTGCAGGAACTTGAAGTGCACACAAAAGGTGTAATTTTGGGGATTGAAAACTAGAATAAAAAAGTAAAAATACTCTCACAAAAGAGTTTGGAGCAACGGCAAAATTCGGAGAGTTCAAGGAGAATACCATGATAGAATTCATAATAAAAACTCAAGAATAAATATCAAATGCTGTTTGTCATGTTATGTACATCGAGGAGCGCCTCTTTATAGGCCAATAATAAAAGTTAATTATAATGATGACATCAATATAATATGAAACTAAATAAATGTAAAATCAATACTAGATACACCTAGATACTAATATGATATCAAAGTCTATCCAATCCAATATTGTTGGGCAACCCGCCTGTAAATGTTCACACTCAAGACAATAAGGTCTCTGGTGAGTTTAAAAATGTGAGGCATCTCTCACCCCAGGAGCTAGCTTTTGGGGTTGAGTTAAGTTCACTCAATATCAATTCTAATAGGTACACGGGCACAATTTCAAGCTGAAACACTAGAAAGAAAATTCTACAGCTTATTCCCAGACGCATTTCAATGGATAATACTTGATGCCACCTTTTTTCTTGTTAAAGAATCTTTGAAAAATCCTTTGAGCCAACTAAATTAAACCTTAAAGTTTACTATGGTTTTTCATGATATTGTAATAGTTCATAAAGTATAATGACTAAAACTTCTGTCATTAAAGTAGTTCAGAGAACTAAAATCTTTTTTGAACTGTTAATCAACAAGAATGCAAGGGAAGGAACATATTAAGATCATGCCAAATGCAATAGAGGACATTACCATAATCTTTAATCTGAATGTTTAATGAATTTCAACAGGGAAATGGCACAGGATGTAAACTGAAAGATAACTTACGAGAATGAAAGCATGCTGTGAACATTAGGTGCCTTTGGTATGTCCATAAACAGTGAACTTGAGAAGAAAGAAATCCTTCTTCTTGCTTCTAAGTTAGATGGTACATCGATGGCAGATTCTTTTGTTGTAAGTAGCAAGTAAAGCCGCTCAATCTATCCAAGAGAAACTAAGTCATTACCAATACAATTCACTATTCAAACTTTCATCATAATAATTCATTTGTTAACAACCTTCTCTCTCCAAGCTACTGTGGGTTGTACAACTGGAAACCTGAGAGCTACTTCAGATGTAAATGGTTGGCAAATATCAAGGTCTGAATGCACCAAACTATAAAACAAAATGATAAAATCATAATCACGGGAGGAAGTAAGATGCAATTTAAAGATGTAGACATAGCACTCTATACATGCATCACCTAACTATATGATCCAGCTCATCCGCCATCATCAGATCTCTTGTCACCACCTCCAGCATGTCCAAGAAAAGAATCACAACTTGGTCCCTATCATTTTTATTGTTCTCCCTCTATGACAATGGAAACAAATGGGTTAGATTTTGGCAACCAAACTGAAAAGAAATTAGGATGTTCTGTGCTTGATCCTTGATTAGCTTATAATAGAAATTAATCAAATATAAGAGAGAGCTTATAATCAAATCTTACTGTGAAAGGTCCCAAAATATTTTTACTCAAAAGTTAATCAAATGTAAGAAAATGTGAACTAATGAATTAAAGATGGCTAAAATGTTACCAAATATTCTATTAGCTTAACAAACTGGCTGTAGAGGTGGGTAACAGCACTCATTCTGAATTCATTTATCAGAGTACCTGCCTCAGCATGGCCATCTATTTTAGCAAAGATGAAATCTACAGCCCTGTTATGAAAGACATCAAAAGAAGTTTAGGCTAGACATTGTATCAAAAGTGATGAAACTAGTGTTTCCTGTATTATTTTATGAAGGAGCCCACAATCTGATATCATTTAGAACTGAAAAAGAATAAGCTAGCAATTAGAACTGTGCAATCAGATTCAGCAAGATCACACAAAACATGTGAAGAGTGATAGAGATCCTATAAGAGAATTTAGCAGATGGCAGCCTTCATCTCTCATATCTTTGATCAGAAGATCAAATAGCAAATGTACTTCTCAAGGCCCCCAACCTCAAGATTTTTGGAGCCAGCTAGCAAGGTTAGACAGGAAGAACATTCACTCCCTTGAGGGAGTGTTGCAGAATCTTCGATGGAGATATTTGTTGCTGATCTTTCCTGCTTATTTTTCCTGTATCATTCCATAGTATAGTTTACATTCCTTTCCTTATTAATGATAGAAGAATCTATTAGAAGTCCCACCTCACTTGGAACATGATCATGATAACCTTTATAAAGCAGCCCTCACCTTTTTAGTTATCTTTTAGGGTTGATTTAGGCCCACTCATTTCTAATATGGTATCAGCTTATGCAGTGTTTATTAGTTGGCCCACTTACATACACCCACTCTTGGACACTAGGGGGGGAGTATTGTATGTCTCCCATCACTTGGGATGCGATGATAACCTTTGTAAGTGTTATGCAACCCTTTCTCCCTGAACTAATTTTTGCTGTTTGGTTAGACCAATAAAACTCTAATACTATCACTAATTACGAGTAATATGTTACAATTAATTGTAATTATCATTTCTCCCTAATCATAAGAGTCTGTTGTACATCTAGCATATAAAGGCAGCTTGCTTTGATGAAATATACAACAATCTGAATGAGTGTGAATCACTTTCCAGAAAATAGAATCACTCATCCAACTTGTCTCCTCAAAATCATAAATCAACTACCATCACCAAAGCCACTAAAGGGTTGAGAAAAAGAGAAGACAAGTCAGTTGCCTCAACATGAGCTTGTACTGAGATTGGAAGCAAAGCATGGAGAGCAACCTCACATCATACAGACCCATCCTGTGTCAGACCACTAAGCAAGTGGGCAATTGTGCAGACAGTGCATCACACACATGTCCTAAACACTTAGGACAAGTCAGAGAAGAAGCCAAGCCACAACCAAAACAAAAAGATTTTGTGGGAAATTTTGATGACGAGCTTGCCAAAATGAACTTTCATCTTTTCTGGGAATTGCAGCCACCGCTACTAACTCGAATACAAAGAATGTTGATGTTTATGGCGGAGAATAAGCAATTGATAAGCTAGTTCTCCCTTACAGGCCTCTCTGAGGAGCTAAGATTTTCTTTCAAAACATCAGGAATACACATAGCAAGGATATACTAATTCTATTGTATCAGTAGTTTGTGAGCTGAATTTTAAGTTTTGAAAATGAGTCTGGGTCAATTGGTTAGTGCTTTAACATAACCTGGGTCTTCCAAGGCAGTGAGGGGTATCGCCACCCCCAACCTGAATTTTTACGTAGGGAAAATTTTACCCTTGTCTTAGTCCTACAGGTGGAAAATAAAAAACACATCCTTAAATGGAGCAGTTCTTGTGGGGAGCCCCACTAAATGGGGAGTTTTGACATTCCCTGGAGGGTGTGCAAAACATGTGACTATATGTACTTGGTCATGTGATAAGTAATTTGTGTTTATTTCTTATGTGACATACTAACTGCATATAGCTCGGCCATTCAAGTTATTGAAGTAACATTTTCCTGTCCCGTAAATGTTTCACCTACACTTCTCTTTTACTTTTCCACAATCAACAGTAAAACTACTTATGTAAACTACTACAATAAACGGGTTCAAAGGACTTACTGTTTCTCATGTTCCCCTTGAACCAAGTGCTTAATAATGCTCTTGAGTGAAGCATAGCATTCACGAACAGCACAAGACATGTAACTGTCAGCCTCAATTCTTTCTCCTAGATCGGAACCATATACACTGCTGTCCATAGCCATATTTACTGCAGTTTGGACCTATTGACCATAGAGCCACAAACAGAATAATTAAATGAGTACATGGAATTGGAGGAATTAAACAGTACAGAGATGTGAAAAATAAACAGACCTTGTTAGCAAGTAGAAAAGGGGGCCATTGCATAAAACCCAACTCACGATCAACCCTATAAGGTACAAGCAAAAGGTCCATTTCCCTGAATAGTATAATACTCTCATTAGACTACCATACAAAAGGTACTGTATGGAGACTGGACAGAGGAGCAGAAATGGGGAAAACATATCAAGTACTAAAAGAAAGGGAAAAAATACACTATCCATCACATTACCGATTGCTAATAAGATCTTCCTCTCTGAAACTGGTGATTATTGGATTCCATAATTTTGCAAATCTAGCAGCCTCCTTCCCCTTGTTAGATGGAGCCTGTACCAAGTAAACTGATGTAATCCAATTTAAAGATGCGCTGATCATAAGCTCAATAAATTAATGGTAAATGTAAACTAGTTAACCTTAGTAATTCTACGAGAAAAGATGGCTTTTATTCCTTTTTTCCTTGAATCATTCTTTTCATTTGGGAACAAATTGGCATTGAAGGCACCAGGCAACAAATGAAAACGAGATCTAAGCATTTCTAGTGTCCGTATCTGAAAAACGAGATCATCCACTAAAGCAAGATGAGATCAAGTTATGATATAAAAATGATCATATGATGATAAAAGATATGCCATAAAGAGGTAACAATATTAACAATAGTAGAATTATTGGTAGCTATATCATATCAATAATAAAGTTGAAACTATAGGAAATTAAACAGCCCTAACTAGAAGAAACCCAATCCAAAGTCTTCCAGTGGGACAAGATAGACACTAAAAGAATAAGCCTTCTGAGTTTCCCACAAATAGGTTCAAAGCATAAAACAATGCACAAGGGGACAATATACTAACCTCCCCAATGCGTTGGTAAGCACCATATATACCACCAAATAAGGTTGAGAATAATGCATACCAAATTTGTGTATCCATGAAATATACCTGAAAAAAAGGAGTTATACAAGTATGCTACAGATACTTAGAAAAGGATGTTAGTCACATACATAATCCTATACCAGTGTAATTGGAGTCCAAAGTGCAATGCAGGCACCAATATTTTTGTTCTTAGCTGCAAAGCACAGAAGCAGTAATAAGATCTTATGAGGAAATGAATTCTTATGAAAGCCACCGCATTCAAGCTTATTACCATGAGGAAAAAATCCATTTGGGAAAGTTGGGATCATAGCTTTCGTAGGTCCAACTAGAGGTTTTATCTACAGTAAATTTAAGAAAGATGAACAAGTAAAAATCACTTAATTGTTCTGAAAGAATGCTCCGTGTCACAAAAAGGCAGTTGGAAAAACTTAAAATTCATAAAAGATGTGGCTAGAACTCCAGTTTAGCTAGTTCATCACGGTGCAGATCCCAACACCAAGAACTACATCTTAAGTTGTAACATTGTGACAGTGGCTTAATTTAACAACAATCATGCATGGTGGAACTGAATATGAAGAAGCGAATAATCATAACAAAATTATCAGAAAGAAACTAATGACTTAGCTTCAAAATGAAATGAAACAAAATTCATCACCTCTATATAGTAACTGAAAGCCAGCTTTGTAACTATAACGAGGGCCCAAAACATCGTGTATCTGAAATAATAAACAAGATTGCAAAGCGTCAGATGCCTGCAAAATTAAGCAGTCATGAAAAATAGAAACTTCTCAACTTCAATGTCTTACTTGAAACGGGAAAATGCGCTCTCATGCATTGCCCTACCAACATAAAGACAAGGCTGGCGATTATAATGCATCAGAAAGACCAAGTTAGAATCCAAATATCTCAATTGTAGTTGAATAAACCTGCTCTTGAGTATACCAACCAGAAGAATATTCAAAAAACAAACTACTGCCTACCTGTGACCACCATATCATTAGCATCACAATCCTATAGTTCAACCTCTCAAGGAACTGGTAAATGGATGGGAACAGAAAGAATACAGCAGCGAGCATATTTGGTGACAAGTAAATAACAATGGCCAAAAGAAACAATGAAGGAAAACTCGCTTCATTTCCAATCCAGCTTCTGATGGTTTGAGCAAACCCAGGAGGATTATCCCATGTACATGCATAAGTAACCGACAGAACAAACACCCAAGCTGCAGCTGAAACAACTTTGAGAATGTATCTTAACTTAACATACAATGACATATTCTGTTTTGCTTTCCAACATAGAATGATATCAAGAACAGCTGCACAAGTGGAGAGAAAGTCAGTTAGAATCTCAGTAATGTAAGAGGTCAGAGGACCACAATATGTTACAATTGAACAGAGTAACATAACTGAATAAATGAAGTATAAGGCATCATCTCAGTAACAGTGTCAACTGAAATATCATAGCAGGATAATTAAATATCATACACAGACAAAATTTGATTACCTACCTTGGCCAAGCTTCAATATAGCTGCTGTTATAAATACAGTCAACACCCTTAATGCATCACCGTAAGAGACTGCAAATGAATCATCAGATCCATTCCAAGCAACAACAATCATAACCTGACACCAAAACCATTTTCAGACACATTTTTTTGCAACAAATTCAAGAGGAAGGCAAGGCAACATATCCGGGAAATTAATACCTGTAAACACAGAATGGAAAAACTCCACATGCGGTCGAAACTTCTGAAAATATGCCAAAATGACCGTATCTCAACAAAATTCACTTTCCCGATCCATCGGTATCTGTTAGCCAGCTCATGATCCTGCACATTGACAGTTTTCTTTAAAAGCTTCTTTATACTTTTCGTGCTAGTACAAAGGATAAGAATTCCATTTAAAAACAGAAAGATATAACAATGCTTGTAGAGACAGTTAGAATGTTGTCATTTGTGATTATTATTTGATTATAATTAGGATCCATTAGAACATGTAATTTGTGAAATCATATGTGTGTATTTATGGGCATTATTACATAATGCTTGTGTTATCAATCTTTGGCCATGTGGTTGAAACACAATGATGTTATATGTCTTTCTCACTCAAAAGATCGACTCTAAGGCAGTGTTTGGAGGCTGTCCCTAGAACATAAATACAGAGTAGTAAGTACATAAACCAGTTTGATGGGAGAGACAGAAAAATTTTAAAACTTCATCCCAAGACACAAATATGCAATTTCTATCCACTCCAAAGCCTGGGACAGTAGAGACAAGACCCTGATACACAATTACAGAAAAGCAAGAGGAACTATGTAGTTTAACTCCAATAAAGAAAGCAAAAAATTCAATTTCAGTACAACAGATCTTAGATATACAGTTTTACAAGTGGAAACAAAAGAGAGATTAGTGACCAGTGCTTACATTGTCAAAATCTAGCTTATAAGGCACGCAAAAGAAATCAGCATCAGCACGCATTGGCCAACCTAACTGGAAGCAATCAGCTGACCTGTAATTTCATCGCTAAATTAATTCTGAGACAGGTATTAATGATGAACATCAAAGGAAAAATAAAAGCAGCAACTACACCAAAAATATTCATTCAAATCATCATAGTTCCTCCATTCTGAATTCTCTGAGATTCCTCCTTTGCTCCTTTCAGCTTCCTTATGACCAAAGCAATTAATTTCATATTACCAATATGAAAATAAATAAATAAATAAATAATATATTATATGGATGTGATAGCCAAAATTTTTTTTAAGGAAAAGAAAAGAAAAAGAGAGAAGGAAAAGGAGAAGCAGAAGATAACCACCAAAAAAAGATTTTAAAAAATTAAAAAAATAAAAGAGAAGATAACATCAATGGGAGAAAAACCTTGGCAATCACATCATAAATAGGAGCAACAACTTTTCTTAAGAAAGCCTCCTTTTCACACCCATTTGCTTGCATGACATTCTCCCCCGTCATTGGATCAATAGTAAGCATATGAAATAATTCAAAAGCCATCTACAGAAACCAACATGAAAAGATCCCAAATCGCATCAATATTAAACAAAAATGATAAGTTACCATCAAAAGGTTTTATTTGAATCAGGCATACCTTTAAATGCTTTATTGTGCAAACACAACCTCTCTTAAACAAAATTATTCCAAACAAAAAGCACACATTTGTGTTTCACATGTGAATGATGGAATCTAATCACAAAGGGCTCATCTAAGTGAACTTGGTAATGCTTCTAATTTGGATAAGGACCACAATTGTTACTCTTGAGAGATACTCAAGAAATCAAGTTGGTCTTTTAGAAACTTTTACATCAAATTGGTCCATTATGGGAAAGAATAACCAACAATATAACAACCAAACTGATGTCCAGTTTTAAAGTCGGAGAAATATTAATTTCCTGCCAAAGAAAATGTAAAAGAGTAATTTGGAAGGAATAATTTGGATATATACTCATTGTTTCTCACATAAATTATTGCTTGTAATTTTAGTCTAATTTTTCTTGCAGTTGAAGAAACATATTAGATAAACTGGGAAACAATGATAATAAATGTAAAGCATCTATTAAGTACTCTCTATTGATGCACCATCTAAACTACTACCTACTATCTAACAATAATATCTCATCTCATATTTAAACATAGAACAAGTCAAATATCTACAAGAGCTTAGAAAATGGGAAAAACAGGGATGAGCCAAACATTATAGAAAAAGGAAATTAACATCTTCTCATACATGGTGATATATATAGCAAAGGCATTCTGGCATGAGTCTTAGGTTCGCAGCTTCACCCCATATTAGAAGGTACAGACCCATATACAGAAGTTTGCGTTGCTGCACTTTTTGTTCTACGGTTGGTAACCTGCAATAAACAATCACAAGGCAGGTTGCATTCAAATTTGACAAATACATATTTCTAGGCAAAGCTAGATAGAAGCATTAAACCTGGTACAAATAAGAACCCGTAGGCTACTTTTCCACCACAAATAAGAACTCACAAAATCATAATATATAATGCTGAATAATTTGTTGAGATATTATATCATCTCTGTTGAAATATGAGAAGAGATATTATTGTTAAAAGTAGTTAGTAGTTTAGTTAGAGAACCAATGGAGAGTAGTCCATAGGTGCTTTGAAGGTAGGTGACTTACTCCCCCTCAATGCGACAGTGGCATTGACCAATCAACCAAATACAAGCGAAAAAGTGTAGGCAACAGAGAAGACTAATAAATGTAAAGGACCTATCAACTACTCCCCATTAATGCACCATCTAAACTTAATCACTATCTAACATAATATTTCTTCTCATATTTCAACAATCTCTACTATATTTCCTACACATATATTATGTGTGTTGAATGACAGAGACGAGCTATTTCAGTAATATTCTTACTGTTCCTTCTAATTTTAAGAATATATTTCAACAATAGGAGAATAAAACACTAACCAGAGACTACTTTTCCGGCCCAAATACTTGCACCACATTTTGTAATTCTTGAAAAGTTTCTTCATCACTTGTGTCAATGCACGCTCATCCAACTAATCACATAAAATATACAAGTCAAATGGGCATCTAACAATTACTATATGCATATTTGTAGAGTCATTCTTAAACGCTCCTTAATAAGTAAATAAGGAGTGTTGCACTCCTTGTCAATCAAACAAATCTTATCTCTCTATTTATTATATTTTATATCAATAGTTTAAATTTAGAGTTTAGAGCTTCAGATTTAGAATTTAAGGCTCGGGATTCATAGTTTAGAGTATAAAGTTTAAAATTTAAGATTTAGAGTTTAGAGTTTAAGATTTAGGATTTAGAGTTTAAAGAGCATTGTACTCCTTACTTTCTCCAGAGTACATTAGCATTTGCCCATATTTGTACGATGAAAAGTAAAAAGAAAAAAGACTAGTTTTTAAGCACAAGGTCCCCAAATGAATGATCATTGTCATCAAAATAGAATCTCTAGAAGTAAGATATGCATAATACACACTTCTACTTTTATAAAATAAAATTCAGCCCAAAAAGGCAGGCATGAATAGGATGGCAATTCAAAATTTGCTGCCTAGCTTCGTATAGTTATCAAAAAATTATCCCATAATGTAGGTCCCATATAAAAAAATTAATTAAGAAACAATAGCCCAATCCCACAACTCTTTTTTCTCTTTTTCCCCTCTCCAGCAACAGTAACACAGCCACATACATTCCAAAATCCCTCCTCTCTCCCAGTACCTCTGTTGCGTTGCTTCTATCCCTCATGTCCTCCCTTTCTTTATATTATTTTCAACCACTTTGTACTTTATTTATTTCATTACTCTTCTACTCCATCAATATCATGACCTATTATTGTGCTCTTTTATGTTGCCTGTTATTCTCAAAAGCACAAGCACCTCGTTTTGTGTTCGGTAAATCAAAGAATTATGTGTTTGTACAGCTTTTAAAAGCTAATGGTGCTTTTGAAAGCACCTAAGGAGAGCTTTTTAAATTTGACTTGTGCTTATCCAAATTAAAAAGTCTAATATAACCTTATTCATTAATTAATATCCAAATTTAATTTTTACATTAATGTCTATTATATTATTTTTAAATTTGAAAAGTTATTTTACCAAACGTACTTATTTTGCTTGTACTTATTGTATTGAAAGTCATTTTTAATTTAATTTACTAAATATAGATGCTACAACTTTTAAAAATATATCTTTTAAAATCTAACTTTTATAAGCTACTTTTGAAAAGTAAAAGTTTTACCAAACTAAGCCTTAGTCATGTCAATATTAACCAATTTTCCTTTTTTAATTCCAAAAATTCTCATTTTGTGGAAGATTTAGGATTTAGAGTTAAGAGATATTGATTTATGGTCTAGAATTTAAAATAAATAAAATTATTTTTAAAAAATCGATTAATATTGGCTGAAACAATTGATTCCCTAGGATTACTCTTTTTACAATTATAAAAATAATTTTGAAATAAATTATTTGGTTATTTTATAATTTAATTATTAGTACCATATTTATGTTAGTTATTTTATGATAAAAAAATTTTAACTCCGCCTATGCTACACCTGCGCTACATAGCCGGTTCTAAACCCGGATAAAGGAGGAGGGTTGTGTTAGCCCTTCGACAACCAATATAAAAACAAAATCAATTCTTCATGACATGGATCACAGACGTTATTGTTCTAAAGCTAGGTTATTGCCCGGAAGCAACGCGCTGTATGACTCGCATACAGTGTCAAATGAGCAAAAGCCGCTGCATTGGTGCCCAGATGTAGTGTTAAATGAGTAAGGGTTTCCACATTTTCGTGAATGGACGAGGGTAAATAAGTTAGTTCACAAAGAAAAAGGTAAAAGTAAAGGTCGGAGCAACAGAAAGTTGAGATTTAGGACATGGAACATAAGTACTCTAACAGGAAAATCTATGGAGGTGGTAGATACCATGACAAGGAGGAAGATTAACATCATGTGGCTATAAAAAAATAAAATGGGTCGGCGCGAAGGCTAGGGAATTGGATACCTTCGGGTTCAAACTTTGGTATACAGGAAAGATGGAGAATAGGAATGGAGTCGGTATTATCGTGGATAAACAGTGAAAGAAGGACGTAGTGGATATCAAGAGGGTGAGTGATCGAATCATCTCTATCAAACTTGTGGTGGAAGGAGGTACTTTTCATGTGATAAGCGCCTATGCACCGCAAGTGAGTTCGTACGAGCAACATGATAAGGTTTTGGAAGGATTTAGAGAGTTTGATCCAAGACATACCTTTGGAAGATAAAATTTTTTTAGGAGGAGATTTAAATGGTCATTTTGAAAGATAAGTGATTGAGTATGGAAGTATTCACCGAGGCCATGGTTTCGGGATGGTCAATACCGAGGGTAAAACTATTTTGGACTTTTCTTCAACATTTGACCTTCTCATCGCAAATACATGCTTTAAAAAGAGAGATGAACATCTTATAACTTATAGAAGAGGCATGACAAACTCTCAAATCGACTTCTTGTTGAGGAGAGTCGATCGGAAATTTTGCATTAATTGTAAAATTATTGCGGAGAGAGTTTAACAACACAACATAAGATGATCGTCATGGATTTTTGCGTTGAGCAAAAGTTAAGGAAAAGACATCATACGGGTACCCAAGAACGAGAAAGTGGCAGATGAAAGGTGAGGAACAAAGAAGCTTCCTAAGACGGGTAGGAGAAAAGGCAAAGTAGGAAGGGGATGGAAGTGCAGAAGGGGTGAAGGGAGATGACAGAAGTTATTAGAAAAACATCAAAAGAATGTTTTGGTAATCTAGAAGGATAGGACCAAGAGACAATGAGTCTTGGTAGTTGAATGCGAGTGTACAAGAAAAGATAAAAACAAAAGGGAAGTGTTTTAAAGAGTGGTCTTTGTACCGCACTTCAGATAATTGGAGAAAATATAAAGCGTTTAAGAAAGAGAGAAAAGTAGCTGTAAGTGAAGCAAGAACAAGGGCATATGAGGGTCTTTACCAGTTTTTAGGCACAAAAGAAGGATAAAAAGTTATATATAGGATCGTAAAGAGCCGTAAAAGAAGAACGAGAGACTTGGATAAGGTTAATTACATAAAGGATAAAGGCGCAGAAGTTTTGGTTCAAGATGAGAAGATCAATCAAATGTGAAAGAACTACTTCTACGAGTTATTTAATGAAGGACAGAAGACTCTTCCGAGCCTTAGTCGGTTATGCATGAGGGAAGAAGATCAAAATTTTGACTACTATTGAAGAATTCGAGACTTCGAGGTAAAAGAAGCTCTAAAGCGGATGAAAAATAGCAGGGCAATAGGACCCAACAATATTCCGATTGAAGTTTGGAAGGGTTTTGGAGAAAAAGACATCAGTTGGTTAACCAAGCTTTTTAATGAGATTTTAAGGTCAAAGAAGATGCCAGATAAGTGGAAAAAAAACACCTTGGTACCTATTTACAAGAATAAGAGAAATATATAGAGTTGCGGAAACTATAGAGGAATCAAACTCATGAGCCATACCATGAAGTTATGGGAAAGGGTGACGGAACGGAGGCTGAAACAAAAGACACAAGTAACAGAGAACTAATTTGGTTTTATATCAGGTAGATCCACCAATGAAACTACATACCTATTAAGAAGAATGATGGAGATGTATTGTAATAATAAAAGGAATTTACATATGGAATTTATCGATTTAAAAAAAACGTACGATAGGGTGCTAAATGAGGTCTTATGAAAGGTTTTAGAAAGAAAGAAAGTAAGAATTGCATATATTCGTACAATTAAAGACATGTATTTAATTGCATTTTCAAGACCCTATGAGATGGAAAATAATACATGTATGTTTCATGTCTACAAAATCAATGAAACATGTTTGTTTCAGATTCAAACAAAGAAAAAATCACCTAAATGTGATTCCTATTTGTTGTTCTGACTTTTATAGACTAGATAACCTTCCACCCATTTTTATATTAAAAAAAATTAAAATTTAAATGTTTATCTATAATTAATTATCAATGCGTTTGAATGTACTTCTATAACAATTATTATAGTGTATTTACTTTAGAAAAATGCTTAATATTATACCATTGTCTCGTGTGGACTATGGATTACTTAGCAAAATGTTTTAATAATAATAATAATAATAATAATAATAATAATAATAATAATAATAATAACAAAAAAAAAGAAGTTGATGACTGCATGAACCATCAACATTTAAACCGTCGACAAGATAGTGAAAGCTTCTGAAGCCATTTAACATCCGAAATGGCAGAAAATGTACAATTAGATAGAAATTCGGTATCAGCTGTTCAAAGAAAAACTCACCTTTGACTGCTGATTAGGCTTCCAAAATTTTCTAATGTGAACATTTGCAAGCAATAAGATCAAATGCTCTCTCTGGTTTGCAACATTGTCTTTCTGTAATTTGTAAAATCCATATATATTTATTAAAACATCGCATGGAAATTCAATTGGAATAATTAGTAACTAAGTAATCACCCTTTTTTCATCTTGAGAGAGAGTGGAAAAAAGGGGCTTTTGTTTTCTTATTTGGGGGGGAGGAGGATAAGACTACCCCAATAAATAGATAATTTGTCAAAGTTCCAAGTTGTACTTTACCTGAAAGCCAAACATCAGCCCAAGCCAATCCAAAATGTCTGCATCTTTATTTTTCTTGTAGTCCTTAGGCCATGGAAGACCCCTGATATTACGAAGAGCATATACAGCACCTTGTATCTGCAGAGAGATATTAGTGAGAAAGTAGAACACCCGAGAATACAGAAATGTTTGAAGTTGAAGTTCATGCCTCAGGAAATTGCATTATGGCCTGATTTGCACCATTAGGATCAAGAGGAAGAATATTGTACGGGACAAACATCTTTTTCGTCTGCACAACTTCGTCTTGTGCCTCTAAAATCTACCACAATAGAAATGGCAAACAATCATATGTGTAACGTAGCAGACAATAGGAACCTTACAAAATATACAAATACTGATGGAGAAAAAAAGATCAGAAAAAATGGAATGGCAACAAGAGAATAGAATCCTGGGGATATAGAAAGTAACATTTAGGAGCTACAGAAAATAAACTCAGTACCTCACGGTTAAGTTCCATGTCTTGAGTCATGTTAACAGCCTTCAAAACCTCAAAAATAATATTTGCAGTCTGATATGCCTTGCTAATGGATTCACTGACAGAAGAGGCATACTATTAATCATATAACAGATAGAGAACCAATCAAATGGTAAACTATGTAGAAACCTACCGGTCGGCTTTATCACTAGCATTTTGTAATGCTTGGATATATTTTTTGTAGTAATGCCGATAAAAGCTTTGCAACTCGCGAGCATCACTTTTTACTCGGCCCTCCAAAGTTAACTCATTTTCCTAACCAATATGGAACGAATTAGAATTGACACCATATCAAATCAATGAAGATACAACAATGCATTCTATATTGACATACCAGAAAGATTCATAATGATGTCATCCTTAAACCATGACAGAAATAATTATTAATTAGATATTAGACCTCTTCAAGACTTCAACACAGAAAGAAACTGCTGTTTGTAAACAATGCAGAATTCAGAAATTAGCAAGGACCCTGACCCAAGTTCAGCTTTCAACAGCATATCTTTTAGTGGTTTAATAATAGTTCCATACTTTATTTATGAGAAGAGCCAAAAGCACAACATAGTATACCAAGAATTTTCTCAAATCGGCATCCATGACAATATACAAAGTCCATTTCCCCAAAAAGCAAACTAATGCAGAACATGCATATCTAGAACAAACAGATTATAGTGAAGACAAACACATTAGCACTTACTTTTTCCAGGCGTTGGAGAAGTGCAGTTTTGAATTGGCGAACACCTCGACCGCTTGAACTAGGGTCCAACTGGTGAGCTTTCTCAAAGGCATAAAATCGGCCTACAACAAAATAATAACAAAGATGCACATTTTCATTAAATAATAATAATAATAATAATAATAATAATAATAATAATAATAAATAAATAAATAACTAAAAAATAAGTAAGCCATGAATTTAGAAAATGCTATTAGCATATATGGAAGTTTATCACTTTGATATGAGTTGTAAATCAAGATTAGTTATTACTATATGATCAAATTGTAATAACCTTTTTTCTTATTCTAGTAAATTTTCATATTCTTCGCTTTCTGCATATTCTCTCTTTTTGCTTTCTGATCACCGCGATTCTAAACAACAAATGCAAGCAACTTACAAAGATAAGCAACCCTGGGATGGTACTCTTCAACTTCATTGGCAACACGTAGGATCGGAGCAATCTCAACAAGAGAGGAAGGCAGAACCTCGCTGTCAAATATGCCGAGACCGATGATCCCGGCCGTGTGCGACCTCAAGATCCGCTGCATCTACACACTCAATAAAAAACTATAGCATGATCCGGCAAGTTATTAGAGAACCATGAAGTAGCTGCACCAATAGTTAAAAAAAAAAAAAGTAAATTGAGGTTCCAGAAGTGCAGTGCAGAGACGACATTAACATTTAAAAGGAGAATGCAAAGAAAACGAAGATGGCGTTGCAACTTGGAAGCCAAAAAAAACAAAAAATTAATGCTTCTTACAGATGAGAGCTCAGAAGTCAGAAACCTTTGGCATAACGCACAGAGAGAGTGGAAGCTGAATTTACAACTACAAAGCCAAAGCGAAGGGGGGAAACGGAAAGAAAGAAAACCACCAAAATCAAAAGAATACAAACTTGATGGTTGACTTCGACTAACTTCAGTCGTCGTCCGAAGAAGAAGAAGAGAGTGTGCACTGTGCACTGTGCAATGCAATTATTTATTTATTTTTTTACTTTTTTTTTTGCCGCAATTTATTTTTTTACTTGGACTAACTTGTTTCGCGTGATTGCAGTTTTTTTTCCTCTAACTTCGAATGATTTTTTTTGGTCAAGGGCTTTGGATGATTTGGGCTTTCTGCTTTGCTTTTGAATCCCGATGCTTCATGGGCTCCTTTGTGCTTTCACCAAGTTTTTGTTACTGTCCAAAAAGGACCCCAAACACGTTAAATGTTGAGCAAAAAATTAATCATGTAATGAATTTAATTTTAATATATTGTAAAAAGTTGTACAAAATAATTTATTAAATTTATCTATTTAAATAATTTTTTAAATGAAAAATTAATTTTTTTTTTACTTCGTGATAAACTGATAATACACGATTGACTTTCACACTAATAGTATATGAAAAATAAGTACTGTTATAATTACTTTAAAAAAAAAAAAACTCATTGTTATGGTACTCTCTACTCTCTTCGCTAAAGATGTTTTCCTCTCTTTATCTTACTTATTTTACCTACCACAAAATGTTTAAATTTGTTAGTGGCATTTTACAATAATTAAGAATGAATCAAGCAAAAAAGAGACAATACGGAGGATTAATAATTTTTTGTCATAAAAAGTAAATACATGTTTTTATGTAAAAATTAAATGTTATAAATGCAAGTATCACAAAGGTATATCTATACTACTTAATTATTTATATTTGTCCAAAATATATTGAAATCATATGAATATAAAAAACATAACCCCAGTAAATGTTCGCCAACAGAGAGAATTTATCCTGGAAACTACTGATGACTTGGTTCAAGGTAAGTAACTACCGGATTATACTTACATAAATAAATACTCAAGAACTCATAATACGTATTTATAAAGTGGTCAAAACCCAAGTGCAGTTAATTTTATTGATAACTGACGTTAGATTACAATTTAGTCAAACTTGTCAAATCATTTAATTATTTTCAACTATTAACTTCATATATAAAATTAACCGCACCTGAAATTTTCACAAAAAAAAAAGTTTTCAAAGGTAAATAAAATTAACCCGTTGGCTGTTGCCATAATATACAAAGCGAAATTTAGAATTGGATATTTACGTTCCGAACCATAACGTTGATTTGTATGAGAAAATGATGAGGACCAAATACGCTTAATTTATAGGACATTATTCTGTATTAATTTGGGACCCATGCCATGCTATGCTGCTAAGATTAAACGCTAATAGCATATACAATTGGTAAGATTTTGTAATTTACAGATTCCCCCATCGGGAGCAAAATTTAAACCCCAAACTCCTCCTTCCCCCACCCCCACCACAAAAAGAAATAACAGGAACTAAAATTAAGGGTTCCCAATGGTAGGAGCCCTGATATTCCTTGAAATCACATTTACAAATCATTGGAGGGTTCCTAAAGACTAAGTTTCTTCTATTAATAGCTTTCATGTTATTTCTATTTTCAATTCCTTTAACCATAATTTTGGACTTGTGTTATATATATTTATATTAATTGCTCCATTTCAATAAATCAACTTGTGAAGAAGTGCAATTAGAAACAAGGTCATCATCACCCGATTGGTAGTTAAAGTGCAAGCAGAAGATATATAGTGGGAACCAACTAAATGAACTGTGCCAGTTCGCTCGTCCCTCACTTTAATGGTTGAAGAACCTGTCATGCAACAAAAATGATATTATTACATGTAAGAAGTCAATTTTGAATTGAAATTGAAATCCTGTAATTTTATTTCCAATTCTAACCCAAACCTAAATGACTTGCAAACAGATAATGCGACCTAACTTTCTTTTTCAAAAAACCAAAAAATGATACTCACAGTTGTACTCGGTCCATCCAATAACTTGACTTTCAAGGTTGTAAAAGACAAGTTTATTTGAAAGCACCAAATCTGCAATAAATAAATGAAAAATATTGTTGAAATTCAGACAATTACTAAGCATAATAGTGATAAATCTTGTTATTAATCATCAAGATGGTTTTGGGTTTATTGATCCGTTGGTACTCAAAATAAGAGATATCATACATTGGAATTGGTGTTGACTCTCGTTTGATTATGAGAGATGCAAACATGGTGACCGACACCATGGCAAAGATGACGATGAGGTTACAACTTCATCAAGTGAAGCTTCCCTCTCCTTGGGAGGAGTTTGAGAGTAGTCTTAAGCAGAACTGCCCCTCTGTTTAAGCAGTTCCTAACCTTTGTTTTCTTTCTTGTTTTTTGTTTAGCTTATTTAAGTCACCAAAAATAATAGCGATAAATCATAAAGTTGGCATGGGTAAAGGTTTTTAAGAAAAATACCACCCAGTAAAGTCATATTCTTGTTATCTCTGGACTGAGTCCCACTATTTTGCCAACCAATGCACCAGAAGTTATCCTGCAGACAGGCTATGTTAGTATTTAACTTATATACGTATTATACATAACGATTAAGAGGCACTACATGTGGTGCTTTGCACGCTTTCAGATGGAATGAAATTGGAAAATAAGAGGAAAGAAGATTGATGCAAGTCGCACTTTTTGCAAGTGTCCATGTTGTTATTGATATAGTTGCTCATTTTTAAAAGAATACTAAGATATCTCTTACTACATTACATTTTAATAAGTTGTTTTTATTTCATAAGCATATCTAATTTCTTTCCCTCCTCATCTATGCTAGTAAATTTTTTCAAATTAATGTTGTATTGGAAGTGCAGTCTCAAACAGAAAGCTTATGCCACACTTGAGAAGTAAATGACAAAGATAAAGCATGAGTGGCTCAAATGACAGAATAAGCCAACAATAGGTCCCAAAACAAGGGTCAACAACCCTTTGATAGCCATAACAACATAGATGTAATGGGATTTGTTGTGTACTTACAGAAGCAAATAGATAATCATGTGGATAAACCTTCAAGGAGAGTCCATTTTCAAAATAGAAAGTGACAAGTGGAAATCCATCATCAACACTGCAACATCGAAACAAATAGCAGTTACAAAACTGAATGGAGAAATACTAGAAGTCATTTGGTACACTAAGGGACGTGAATAGTTATTGAAGCACCCCAACGATACATACTAAATGATTTCAGAAAAGTAAACTGATAAAAACATATTGCAGTCCAGTCATGCCATGCTCAACTGCCATGTCAGAAAGAACTCTATAGAAGTGACCTCAAAAACACCAAATTCCATAGTGCATTGTTAACATTTCTAATGCTAATCATCAAATAACATTTTCAAAACCACTCCCACTATAGGCATTTCCTTTCAAATCTAGCCACAAAACAAAGGATTTTCATAGTGTCTATGTTGGTGGAACACCATATATAAGCAGAACATGAATGCATAAACATTTCATTTTCAGATGTGTACTCAAGAAAGAGAAGATTATGATAAAACCCCGTCAAAGCATTAATACTGTAGAAGGATGAGTCAATGCATATTAATGCGTCATACCTTCCAGTGTACTGAAAGCATGTATACTCGTCATGGAGAGTCTGGACTTTTAAGTCAGGTTGTTGAGTAATTATCTATCCAAAGAAAGCAATTCAAACTAAAATACAGAAAGTTGTAACATAAAGTTTCTTAAAACAATGAAACTCTTATATACCTTAGACACTAGTGGCTCATAAATTGCTTCAGGTAGATAGGCCAAGGTTGTGCCACTGTCAATTATTGTCCCTTTTCTGTCCCCTTGTTGAGATGCATCTGTTGATAGACTAAGAAAAGTATGGCCAACTTGAACCCCCGTCATATTGACACTGTAATGAGGCCTAATTTTTTTTCCCATGTCAGATATCTCAAAGTATGGATTTTTGAAAAGGAAATATCATAAACAGAAGAATAAAGACTTGGTATCCAAGTATGCAAAACATTTCATATGTTAAAAAACAAAATTATCCCAAATGAGCAATTTATAACCCCAAACAAAGTATGTTTGAGAAGTGACATACTGGTCTGGTAATAATCGAGTCACGTTCACTTTAGGCTGCACAACATGACCAATAGCAAAAATACCACCTCCATTTACTCCATTTAAACAATGAGCAAACATCTTTTTCACTTTGCCAGAAGAAGCAAGTTGTGAAATTAATGAAGAATTGGCTTTTCCAAATCCAAGTATTCCATCAAGTGCTTCTTCATTTGATGAGCTTAGATCTCCAGACTGTCTAGCACCACACCTGAAAAAATCAAACTCTCATGTTAAATTGGAAGGAAGGAAAAATAAAAAACAGAGGACATATTTAAGTATATCAAGTTAATTTATCATACACAAAAAAATAATTAATAAAGCATCATGACACAATTGCCTCCAAAAAAACATAAACTTATTCAATACCGGGGAAAGGTTTATCTTGGAGTGTGTCCAAAGTCTCCAAAGTCCAAACAACTAAACCAAAAAGCCACTATGCTTGGTAAAACTGATAAATTTCACTGATGGAAGAGTTTAAATTTAAGCAGTGAAATGGTATTAACAGAAACTGTTAACACTTAATATAACAAATAATGATAAAAAAAAAAAAGAAAAAGAAAAAGAAGATAAATTACTGTCATTTGATGATTTGAACAAGACAAAGCGGCTGCTTATAAATTTAAAAACAACCATATGACCTCCACATGTGCATAATAACATACATTACTTCCATGAGAAAACTCACCCAAATATAACACTTCCATTAGCTGAAGCCGTTTCAAGGTCTCCAGACACTTGATCATATAAGAGAACATCCTTCACGAAGTAACCTGCAGTGGAGCTGCCATCACCATATATCTCCAGATATGGACATGACACGTTAGCAGTGCATCCAGACAGAAGACCCCCATTTACCTCTTTGCAAAACTCTTGATCACAAGGAACTAGTTTACCAGAGGAGGATTCGTTGATGTCGTAGAGTGTAAGGTCCATCTTTAATACCCAAAAAGAAATTCAAATGCAAATAAGAACAGTGTTGAGGCTGTACATGGTTCAGGCATACATGCAGATTACAAGGCTGTAGGCTTATCGTAAAATGCTAGTTTTCACAATGAGAAAGGCTTCATGCATATACACTTTATAGAATATTCTTACACTATTTATATCCTGAAAATACATGTTTTCCCAAACTTATTCAAAAATAATTATGGTACAAAATTGAAATGGAGAAAAGAGAGGGCATACGCCAAGGTTACTTCTGCTGGGACATTCTTTGCACTGTATACAGTTAACCCACATAATATCACTCCCAGTATCAACCTGCAAATAATAGTCCTTTGAAGGAGTCCCAATCCCAATTTTGGCATAATAAAGCCTACATAACAAAACAAAAAAAGCAAACACAATTCACCAAGAATAATTAACATTCCATGACCCGAAATCCAGATATAACTATACAAAGCAAACAAAAAAAACACACTCCACAAAGAGCAACTAGAAATCGTAAGCATTGATTGCATATTTGCATGCCACATTTGCTTTGTAGCGCACCTTAGTTCTCTCAAAATCATCAACTCCTCTCTCACAGTTTCTAACCACCACAAAAGCCAATGCACCAAGCAATCAACGAATAATAATAGCAAGAGCAACGACACACCGACGAGAAATTATTAGGTGCTCATATAGCACCAAACAAGATAGTACTATGACAATATGTAAACTGATGTTCCAGCTTCATGAATTGGGAGGACCAACCACTAACTACCAGCATCCGAGTCCTATTTCAAGGAACCACCGAACCCAGATTAATCCGGCTCGACACAACTAAGGTCTCATAAAGGAAGTAAGAGTCTCCTAACGAGAATTCCATTCCCAAGACTCTAAACACTTCATGAGTAATTAAGATTTAACAGCATTATCTTACTTAGAGCGATCCATGAATATTTTAAAGTTAGCACCTAATAATTTCTTTCTATAACACAAAATAACTCATCGAAAATCTATACTAAATAACAGCCTCAAATAAATCCAAAAAAAAATCAAATTCACCAATAACGATCAATAAAACAACCAAATTGGGAAATTGAGAATAAGGAATGGGCGGTACCCGACGGCATCAGGGCGGCCGGAGCCGCCCAACGGAAGGTCAACGCCGGCAAGGAGGGAGAGCTGGCGGCGGTAGTCATGAGCCTTGAGGTCGGAGAGGGAACGTTGCTGGCCGGCGTACTTATACTTAACGCTGAAGACGCCGCCGTGGGTGGCAACAACAGCTGAAATCGAAAACACCATCATCAACAACAACAACAACATCACCACACTCGTCATCATTGAAATTCTTGTCGTTGTTACAGTTGAAAATTTTCAGAATTCAGTAGTTAGATTTTTCTTCTGTATGCGTAATGATTATGTTTTGGTAAGTGTGGCGAGTCTTCTGCGTGTGTAGCTTGAAATTTCTGATTCTGGAGTTCACCTTATTGGTGGAACTGAAACGAGTAAATTACAAAAAAAGAAAATGTTTTAATTGTTGACAAAAATATATTCAAAAGTGAAATGGATAAAAAATATTTTTAAAATGTTTTAAAATGTGATAAAAATATTTGGAGGAGGTGAAGTAGACGTAAAGAAAAACTTCATGGCATGATATTTTTGTTATATTTTAATATTTTTAAAATAATTGTCATTTAAACTTTTTTAGAATATTTTTATCAACCACTAAATGTTTAGGAAGATTTTTTTTTTTTTGGGTAGTGCTGAAATTCTACGACAATCTTCCTAATTGAATACTACTATCATCATAAGTTCATAACATTAAAATTATGTGATTAAATAAAATATTATTAATTAAACAAGATTATAAAAAAATTATAGTTAAATAGAGTAATAAAATAATGAATTATCACCATTAAATCTGTAACTCCTATTATATGTAAATTTCATTATCCTAATTTAAAAATCATTATTCTCTTATTTTATCATTGTATCAACTCCTTTATTTTAGAGAAACTCAATCCTATACTGAAGTTATAGTATTCTAGGATGAATTTAACCAAATATTTTGAAACATTTTACGTAATTGTAATTGAAATTGGGTAAGAGATAATCCAATCTTTTAGGATGAATTTAACTGAACTCATATTTGAAACATTTTAGGTAATTGTAATCTTAACTGAGTAAGAGAGAATCCGATTTGATCGAGTGTGGCAACGTGACAACACAAACGTGATGCTTTTTGTAAAAGCAAGCGCCAACCCACTAAGATTTATATGCATCATCCATGAAATGGAAATACCAGAAGCACTTTATTTTTCTTTTCCGGTACATTAACATTGTTCTTCTCTTAAAAGGGCACCTGTGATCATCAGAGAATTGGAAATGAGCGAATTAAGACAATAATTTAAAGAATTAATCGAACTTAAATGAGGCAATACCGTAATGTCATTATTTTAGGTATTTTGTACTGCCAGTGTAATCTTTCTCCATTGCAATTTGCAAGGGACAAAGTGATCGAAAAAAACAAAAATCGAGCTGATTTTTTTCCCACAACATATTACACATAAATGAAGAATTGATCATAAATGTTTTACACCCTGCATTGATCCAACCACCCTTAAGAGGCTTGTATAACTCATCTGATGACCGAAAAATTATGACAAAGAAAAGGCTTCTTTACGAAAAAACAAAATTTTCTTAATACCACCCTTCACCAAAAAATTTTACCAATTCGGCAAATTGGCGACCCTAATACATTCCCCATCTATGTGACAGGCAACAAATATTACATAACTAATTTCCATTGAATGGGCACATTCCACCAAAAGAATGGCCCCCCAAAAGCACCAAAACCAATAGATTTGACATGACCTGGAGAAAGTGTCAACTCCCACGGTTGTTTGAAAGCAACATCCTTCCCAGTCAACGGGGAACAAAAGCTCCGGCCGCTTCAAAACTGCAAATTCTTTGAGGCCCAAAACCTAATTTGCGACCAGAGCTAGCAAACGCCTCAAATAAATAGGCAACCCCTGTGATCCTACTAAAGAATGGGTCGAAAACTGAAAACCTGAGAGAAAACCCCAAAAGAGAAAGGAACAACACTATTAATGTACATTCAGATGCTTAAGAGGCTGTTGCAGCTGATAACTTCTCCAACTTTTCCTTCTCAATCTCTGCTCTTCTCTGCTCAGCATGTTGGGCAACGCCGTTGGCAAGAGCTTGATAATTGAACTCGAGTGTGCGGGTAAGGTTCTCGAACCTGGAGGGGTCTGATGATTGTATAGCTACAAGAGTTATATGAGGGCATGTCAGACAACAGCAAAAATAAATGATGTTGTATATAACAAATGTAACCAATTTCAAGATTACCTTTGACTGTATCCACAAATAAAACAAAAGGATCCACCTCATCAATTGGGGACTGTAACTCTTCATCATCACTATAGTCGTCATCAGAATCATCATCATCCTCATCATTGGGTCGGAATGACTTTGCCTATGGGCAACAGACATAAAGGAAAAAGATAAAAAATATATACATATATAAAAAAAAAAAAAACAAAAACAAAACGCCGTCCAGAAAACTATAAATTTGAATGGTCAGGCCCTATTTTTGAAAAGTAGACCTGTTAAGACAATACAACTGGTCAACTGGAACTTGCCATATGTTGGTGGAATTGATAAATCTAGTATTCTATATTAGATTCAAATTTTACATATGCATGCAAATGTTATTTAGGTATAATCTCACCTGCTCAGCCAACTTTCTAAGGGTCATACTGTCAGCTTCATCCCCATCCTCAGCATCAACTCCCATTTCCTTGTCAGAACCATTGACATCCTCATCTTCGTCATCTGTTTGAAAACCATCCATATCATCATCATCTTCAGCTTCTTCCTCTTTTATAGCTTCTGTATGAGTTAGACTGAATGTTAGGCACACCACAGATTACACAAATGTTATATGGCCAAGAAAAACAGAGAAATCAACTGCCCTTAATGAATACAAGATTGTAACATCTCGTCAACGGAAGGGCAAACATAGATACCTGCAACTTGTTCCTTGTAGGCAACTAGAAGTTCAAGAGTGGCTCGGAACACTCTGCCTAAAGCCTCGCCAGGCAATTGATCGGCTGGGAGTGCCAGTAAAGATGTAAGACCAAGACAGCAAACTTTCTTCTCATGTTCCCTGCATAAAGATTATCAATTTATGACAAGTAAGACCTTCAAATTATCACAGAAAACAGCTTCTCCTGTTTGTTTGAAACAGCTAAGTAAAGCTAGAATAAGGGCTAAAGAATGGGTAAGAAAAGAACAAACCTTTTGAAATTAGTGCGTACACCACTCTTCTTGACTTGTTGCAACAAATGAAACCAGAGAGTGAAGACTTCAGTTGCAACACCTAACTTTTGCAATATGCCGAGGGTAAGTGCTGCATTGTAGTAAAGAGCATCTGCAATCTGGAAAAACTAGCTCTTAGAGGGAATTATTATATCTTTAGCCCCGGACAATCTTACATAAGCTTGAAAAAATTATACTAGATTAACTGAATCTGTGGTCAATCAAAAATACATCTAGGTTGGAATTTAAAAATATATCGGAAAAGTAAAAACCATAATTATTCTGCCAAGCAAAGTAATGCCAAAAGTCAAGAATAAGTTTTTTTAACTTTTAGTAAGAGAAAAATGGGCCCAGAAAATCTAGCTACGGTAACAGAAGCTAATTTTATCGGCAACCCCTTACCACTTGTATGAGAAGACATTTCAAATACGATTTCTCGGTTCGATGCAAACGTTCAACTGTGATTCTAAGATATGGCTCAACCCAATGATCCACCTGTCCTCTGCAGTTCTGGAAGACAACTTCAATAAGTTTTGGAGCTGGCACAATATCATTGTCCTCCATATTTTTGTCTGCCATGATCTGCAACATGAAATATGAATCGTGACAACATTAGTAAGAGCAAAAATAATAACCACCATTTTGAACAACCAAATTTCATCATAGAAGGTGATAACTCGAGCAATAATGAGAAAATAACTTACAGATGAAATCATATTCCACAGACTCTGTTGATAGTCAGGTTCTTTACAAGTAAGGAAATGAGCAGTTCCTCTTGAAATATAGTTGTCCAAAGGAACCAAAATATCTGCAAATGTTTAGAGGTTAATATGTATCTAGAAGTTATGGAAAACAATGAAAAATTATCTAACAAGGCAACCTATATGCACAAATACCCCCTTCTCCCCAAAAATGAGCACATAATTTGAACCTACACCAAATGTACTTGGACCAGTACAGGCACAGGGTTAATGTACCAATTGAAAGTTATATAATGTAAAAACTCATCTCATTTAAGCAGAAAAAAGCTTATGTTATGGTTTTAGCTATTTTCTTTATCAAATGATGATGACCTAATTTTCTAATCAGATAATAAGAATATTTATCTTCTTCATGGAGGATCTCCTGCCTCCCATCTTCTTGTATCATCTATCTTTTCTTGATTATACTTCTTTTATCAAAGGGGAAAAAACGAATTTATCTTCAGGTTTAGTGGGATACACCAACTATCTCCAGCTTTTAGTACACCATTAAAGCAATAAGTAATCCACGTATTATCAAAAATATGCGCATGAAAGTGAGTGGATAGCTAATGAAGTGCTAACATACTTGGAAAGAAGTCGATTGCCCAATCTGCAAGTGCTTCCATCATCAATGGCCAAAGACTCCACATATCCAATGATATTGTTGGAGAGAAGAAGGTCATATACGATACAATCTCCAAAACTTCCTCAAAAACCTCTGCAGGCATGGACAGATGACAATGGATACAAGCATGAACATTCAAGCAAAGTAAGTTTGATTTGTAAACTATAAACAGTGTGCAAATTAAACAAGCATGTTTGTAACTTCACCTTTTAATTGGAACTCATTACATATATAATCTAAAACGATGAATATCCTAAATTCTCAATAAAGACCATAAGACCCATTGGGGCGGAAGGGGAACATAGCATAAAATTTACATCAAAATTCAACAGTAAGATAGAAAATTGTATCAAATGAGGGGGCATGTACCTTGACCATCAGTTGTTAACATTCTACGCATTATGGGAAGCAAAGTTGGCTCAATTTGAACAAAAAGGTGAGGAAGCCTGCTCACTGACTCGAGGATTGTGCTTATGGCACGCAAACAGCCAACAGCAGCTAGAGCACCTGGATCGTCGGCTTCTTCATCCGCTTCTGCAGAATTCATGCACTTCCAAAATGCAGCTGCCTGTTGAAAAAAGATAAAAAAAAAAAATAAAAGACACAACTGTTATTCAACATAAAATTCCTAGCTATCTAAATCAAGTAAATGTTTTTAGAAGCAGCCCAGTGCACAAGCATTCCGCGATAACGCAGGGTCCGGGAACGGCCGCACCCAATGGGCGTAATGTAGACAACCTAACCTGATAATTACATCAGTGGCTGTTTCCACGACTCGAACCTGTGACCTCAGAGACAACTCAAACCGTTGCTCCAAGGCTCCCCTTCAAGTAAATGTTTATAGAATCAACTGAAAAAAAAAATTACCAAATTTTGGCACAGCCCAAGAGCATATGGTGCCATTTCTTCCCCAAATTTGTCCACAATTGTCTCCAAAGTAAATACAAGGTCCTCATTCTCAACCTCATCCATCAGTTTGAAAAATTCTGTAAAAAATTCAATTCAGCCCTGCCTGTTCAGTAAGACAAATTAATATTGAAGATAAAATTTCCAGACACGTACCATCAAGGAGCTGAGGAAGAATAGGGCGGATTTCATTCAAATCTGCAACAACACAGAAAAGACATTAAGGATAAATAATATCAACCACATAGAGAGAAGTACTGAAACCAAAAAGGAAAAAAAAGGTACCACCTTTGCAAGCTTCGATGAAAGACCGCAAAGCAAATACTGAATCAACTCGAACAGGAAGTTCAGAATCTCGGATTTTGGATACAACACAGTGCAATGCTTTTCGGAAATTGTTCTGATCTGAGAAATTAATATGGGCATACTGTCCTGCAACCCATGCAGCCTGTTTTCCAATGCAAAATAGAGTGCACCAAAAATTATTAAGAATTGAGAAATTAAAATTTCATGATCATTATCTTTAACCCAAATTCAAATTAGCTTACACAAAATCAAACTAAAATATGGAACTGCAAACAAATAATGTTTAACTTATAGTAAAGCCAACAGGAAGAAAATTGAAATTTCAAAAGATTATGTAATGGGTAATTCCACTATTTCCCTGCATTTATGTTCTGTACTTGAATGGACCCCACATTTTGCATACTCCCAACTTGTAGAGCATTGGCAAGGTATAACTCATGGCAGGAGAGAATAATATTTTTGGGATGAACATCGTCAATATATAAACTTTCATCGTTTTAAGCTCATTTTCTGAATTTTGGATAATTTAGTAACGCCACTTTTTTTCTTTATGGACTAGTGGTTCGCTATTGAACCAAATAGTACCACCTTCCTCCCCCATAAGAGGCAGTCTTAATTATTCATTCATACCCTAATTTTCCATTCATGACTTGCAAATTTCCTCTATTTTATTTTAAGACGTTCTTATTGCTTCTAAACAAAGGAGTAAAAGAAAGAAAGGGAGGTGTAAGATAATAGGACAGTATACCTTGGCCCTAAGGTGCCCTTGAGTACTGTCAAACTCAGGGAAAACATGTTGAACTAACATACGCTCAAGTTCAGATTTGTATGGTTCAGTTTGCTTCAATTTGTCACAGAGTGCCCCAATGGCAAGAAGGGCACCATCTTTTTGTCTATATGGCTTGTATTCTACAGGAGCTTCATCATACCTACCAGAATAAGAACATAAATATTGCAACCAACTGTAATCTTTAATTTACTAACAATAAATCAGACATTTACCTTCTGAAAATCTCCACAATGAACTGAATGAACTTATGAAGATTTTCTTTCCCACGTTTTCTCACTAACTCACTCACAAAATCCATGGACGCAGTCCTCGGACTGTACAGATCTTCAATAATGTCTACAAGAGAAAGCCAAGACATAAGCAATCTCACTCCAATTACAAAATGTTAAAACATTGTTTACATGTTCAACCAATAATGGTACTTACCATAGCCTTTCCTCACATATTCATGTGGATCTTCATCCCAAAGCTTTTGATCATTATCATTAAAGCACATAAGAGGGAAGACTATTTCAAAAAGGAGGATATCAAGCCTAGGCTGTAGCAGAGTATACATGTTGTTCCTTGAAATACTGCATACAATAAAGAATTGAGAAAGGGTAAATTCCAAATTATTGGGGCAAATTAACAATTTAACTACTTGTAAACTTTAAGGATTCATAACTTATCAAATAACAGAAAGATATTCCAGGGTCTAATTGGAAATTTGGTAATTACAAACAATATAGATGTACCATCAGATGTAAAATTCAACTATGTGCTTAAAAGTCATTCATAACTAACATCTGTAACAGACTAGCAACAAGAATAACTGTAAATTAAAGGATTAGTATTTATATTTTTTCTAGAAACTATGTTGGGAAAGCTGTGTATCTTCTACGATTTCCTAAAGCAAGGGGGGAACAAAGGGGCACCATAATGAATGGAAGGAAGCTATGTAGTTCAGATATACAAAATTACAACAAAAACCATAAAATTACCTGTTGCTTAGATATTGAAGGATTAAGTTGATAACTCTGTCGGGTAAATAGCCACCAACGCGGATAACATTTAATAAATTTAAGTGACACTCCAAAATCTGTCCTGCAAAATGCTTTTGAAACATTTGTGCAAATGCTCTATTCTCCGGATTTTGAAGCTTCAGGTCTCCAAATCTGTAACAACGTAATAAAATATTCAACCTAACAACAATGCTCACAGCAACTTATCAATTAAAATTTGATGAATCAAACATACCGAGTGTAGAGCCTATTAAGGATGTGAACTGTCCATTTCTTGACCTTCCACCAACCCCATGATTTTCTAAGCTCAGGATCCGTAGGTTGGCCTTCCACTGGGACAGGTCTCTCCAATACATTTAAAAACAGTACCATCCAGGCATTGAATATATTTTGATCAAACAGTAACTTTGGAATCTCCAACTGCAAAATATATATATGACTACAATCTCAGAATTGCAATAGTAAATTACATAAACAAGCAGAAGAAACACCAAATAAAGTTCACAGAAAAAATTGAGATTGTGGCAAAGATTATCAAAACTAAACAAGCATTAACATAAAGTTGGCATTTTATTTGTTCATGTCATAAACTCAGCTCCATAATTGAGAACAGGAGGCTCTTATCTATGGCTATAATAAACCTTTCAGTTAAGAAATACATAAAAGAAAACTTACATATATTGATGACCAGAATATTTTACATATGAGTTTGATTAAATCTGCCACTTCAAGCGATGGATTGGCAATCTGGACAAGCTTATTAAATATATTGAGAAGGTGAGGAAATGTTTCGTCAACGATGCGATAAACTGGTGTCCTCTCCTCATCTGACTTAAACCTGAAAACAAAATCACATAATTTATAGAACCAGCATATTATAAGCAAAAACAATATGAAAAGGGAAAAGAAAATGAAATAAACGGAAATAAAAACCTTCCAAGATTCTAATTAATACTCATCAAGATTTTAAAAGATAAAATTAAATAATCATAAGATATGAAAGAGGAAGTTGGTAGTTCAATATATTTTTGCTTTTCTTTTTCCAATCTACAATTACAACATAAATAGGAACTCGTGGATCAGAAAGAAAAGGGCACGCCAAAAAAAATTTGAATGATATAACAGCTACTTACTCATATTTCCTGGCAAGAATCCGCAGCACAAATAAGGCACCATAGACTTGTTGATCCTGTAGATTGTGCTTCACCCAGTCGAGAAGATGGGGCCACTGCTCAGGATAATCAGAATGTATAATTGTTTTCAAGCACTCACCAAGTTGCACCCTACAAATAAAAGTAGACAAAGAACACAAGTAACATGGAAACAACTATGTTATGATTATCTTCCAGCAAGTTACAATACATGTGGCATCAACCAAATTGAATCAAAATAAAGAACATGTTGGTATCAAACACGAACCAGCCACAAAATAGTACCTCAATAGAGGAGGAACCTGAGTCACAAACACAAGGACGTGATCCCTCACCAAATCTTTGTCACTTTGCAATATCTTCTCTGGGGCATCTAATTCAAACAAGAAATGGTGTGCAATCAGCAATCAAACAAAGGATCCACTGTCTAACTACTATTCTAGAAGCAATATAAAGGCATACCAGATTCAAGAGGGGACCAATTCTTCGCAATAAAGTTCTTGAAATGAATGCTAGCAACTTGACGTACACCCATATCACAGTTGTTGTCAACAATGATTTGCAACAACCTCACCAGATGCTGAGGCGCAAACTGGAACTGTAGAAGACATATATAATATAACTTAGAAAACTCATTTAAGTTGAATACTATTAGATTCAATTACCATCCACACCAAAATATTCACAAGCTATAATAAGTGAGATTGACACCTAAACCAACCATAAAGCTGAATTATCCTTTTCTTTTCACTATGCCCATTATTCCTAAACACTTCACTCCAATGAAATACTTATCAAATTAAAATTCGAAAGCTATGCTGCAACACAAAATTGACACCACTACCAACATCCAACGACAAAATCAAATTTCGTTTCAAAATCTAGTTACTTTGTAAATAGCACAAGCTTTCAAAGTCTAATTACTATCCAAATAGCCCAAGCAATTCAAACATTCAACAACATGATCAATAAACACATACCCCATTCAATCCCAATCTCAATACCGATCAGCATCTAAATTTAACAATCAGAAATCGAATAAGCTCAAACCTGATCCAAACTCTGCTCAGCTGCTTTGCGTTCATTGGGATTCGGACTCAGAGCAGCTTGGAGCACAACAGCGAGACTAGGAAGATCCATATCAACCACCTCGATCAAATAAACTCCGATCAGAGCTGCCAAACTTCAAAATTTTCAGAACAGATAAGGAATCTAAACCCTAGGAAGCGCGTTCTCTAGGGTTTAGAGAGAACAACGACGAATCGAACAGAGAGTTTTTGCAAGCGTGCGTGCTATTTCTCTGTCTTCCTCCCTCTGTGTGTGTGCAGTTTCCGAAGAGAGAGAGAGAGAGAGAGAAGAGAGAGAGAGTTGGAGAGAGAGCGAAGACGAAGGTGGAGAAAGCTGGAGGCTATTTAAACAACTAGGGTTTACGCTTTTACGGGTTTTTAACCATTCTTCGATTCTTCGTCGTAGTTTAAAAAATCACTATAATTCCCCATATACCCCACGCACACACTCTTCACTTCTCTGTCTAGCTGGTTGGTTATCGTCTCTGTTTGGATCCTGGAATACGTTAAAACCGTACGGTAATGGGGTTTTACGTTGGAATGAGATAAACGACGTCGTATAGGGCGTTGATGTAGGGGAATAAGGTCAGTGGTGGTAACTTCTTTGTTTCTGTTTGTTTGGTAAGTACATTGGGCTTTTTCACTGTTTGGATGGAAGGTGCTGCTTTTATGGGTTTTGGCTGCCAACTTCACCTAATTCACGTACTGCAGCATCTACCGCTTCCCATTTTTTTATTCCCGATTCCTTTTTTACTTTGTCTCGTTGGCGCTTTTTTTTTTTTTTTTTGCCCTTCTCTTTTTTTTCTTTTCTGTCACTTTTAAGATGTAATTACTAATTAGGGTTTTGTTCCAAAACTAAAACGATATGATTATAGTTCAATTTGTGTTTTGAAAACATTCAACGAGTCTGGAAAATAAGTGCCACATTTAGGATTATTTTAGACTAGATATTGGGTATTATCAACCTAATGTATTTGGAGAATTTTTCATTTATTTATTTATTTTGACAAAGAGTAATTTGAACATAGTGTAAGAAATTTTCTTAATGTTTGGCAACTTATGATCGTCGTAGTGGAAAGAAAGAGAGTTTTAACCCAAAAAAACTGAAACGACGTGGTTTCCAAAAAGTCTGGGTTCGAAACCAATGCGCCATCGTTTGAGTAGTGTCCACCGTGTCATATAATTGCATCAAATCAGCATTCTGGTGATGGAGATTATCGCATGGGCAAGTTAGAGCCACACTTGCAAATTTGGGAGTTCTAATTGGAACCAACGAAATTGTGGGAATCATTCTGAGTATCGAGCTAAATTTCAGGGACCAAATTGAGATTTAATTCGACTTTGATAGTACATATCTCTATTAAAACTTAAGGGCATTTTTTTAAGTTAGTGCTTAGTGGTGTTATTTGATTGGAAAAGAAAGGATGAACTTCCTTAAATGTATAAATTGTACAACATATATAAGTAACAAAAGAGTGTGAAAGAGATAAATTAATAAAAATGCAGTTAAAGGAACAAAAGGATAACACACACCTAGAATAATCTTGGACCAAGATTTTGTTTCATGACAAACTTGGTTAGGTCTGATAGGACCACTCCCATTGCTAAGGATAAATTAGAAAATGGCAATATAAATTTAATGCTTGATCGCAACGAGGAACAAATCAGGGGAACAAGGATACTCAATCAAATACGGATACAACATTTACAACCATGCATTTTGTTCAAGTCAGTTTGCCGTAAATAATGCACTAAGAAGTTACCACTTACCAAGGTTTCATAGAAAGTAAAAGTTACATGTCGTCATTGCGCATATCATCTAATTCAGGAGTAATCGTACAAGGATACGCTCTTATCATCCGAAACACTGGCAAGGCGACCGCCTCGTCCATCCGGTCTAAATGCTACTCCCCACACTTGATCTGTATGGTTGCTCATTGTCTGCACGGACGCCCTCATGGCAAGATCCCATAGTCTTACAGTTTTATCGCTCGAACCTGTAGCAATGGCAGCCCCGTCTGGGCTCACGTCAACACACAATACCCAGCTAGCATGACCCGACATGTTGCCAACTAAAGCTTTCCCCTCAGCATCATACATGTGGACATTAGTGTCGTCCGAAGCTGTAAATAGTAGCCTTGGATCGTAAGGAGAATAAACAAGAGACCGTACTGGCATGTAGTGACCCTCAAGGTGGTGCAAAAATTTGCCACGCTGAACATCAAAGACAGAAATCGTGCCGTCCATTGAGCCACAAGCAAGCCGCTTGCCATCAGGGCTCCAAGCAACCGATAGGACGAACTTCTTACTGCCACTTTTGTCCGTGGGTTTGGATCCTTCTGGACGAGGAATGGATAAAGTAGCAACGAGTTCCCATGTGTTAGTGTCCCAAAGCTTGACCGACGCACTACCTCCACCAGCAACTGCTAAAACAGCACCCTGAAGAAAAAGAATTTTTGCCAATTCAATAACTACTACATTATAGTTAAAATGTACAATATAATCTATTCACAACAAAATCGTCAATTTTATTTACTGCTATCGCAATGCTTCAGGGCAACAGAAATTTTTGTTATAGTGTGCGCATACACTAAGTGACAAACAGATTCCATAAATGGGCACAAAGTACTAATTTGAATAAATAACCAACAGAATTGAGATATAATAAGTTTCAATTGTGGGTGAAAGCTTCATGAATGTGTTCTTTTCAGTACAAAATTTCACATATACCTGAAAATTTTCAATCTCAATTTTAAGGTACACCGGATCACCATAAGTTAAGGAGAAAGATAAAAGAAGCAACATACTAAAATGATAAATGCCAAGTATATGAACTTACAAAATTCAGAGCATAAGGTGACAAAGAAGAGCTAAAAAATATTTACTTAGAACACTGAAGAATGTCTATATAGAATCAAACATTGAAATAATTAGAAAATAATTTTGAAATGATCAATACAATAACCTCGTATCTATGAATAGGATACTTGACTTAGGGAAGAAGAAAAGGTAAAGAAAACAAAAAGTGAATTACATATTACATATGTAAAGGAAAGAAACACCGTACAAACTGACCTTTAATCAGAATAAAAGACAAATACAAAATTCTTGAAAAGGTAAACAAACAAGTATATTGTATAAGTAACGTATATTTTAAGCATGAAAAATTGCTAATGCAACTACACAAGAAACACAAAAGGGACAAAGGAAACTCAATCAACGCATGTGTTTAATCTGTCAAACTATAACATGGCTTTCACAATAACAAAAATTATGGTGACAATAATATACCCACACCAGTGATAAACACCAAGGATAAGGGAAAAGGACGAACCTAGTTATCCGATTCTCAGCCAAATCGAAAGAAAAAATAATGTTTTCAATAAGCATGGCTGACCATAAGTCCACTATCATGGTTTCTACTTGTTTTGGTCTTACTAAGACCATCCCCGAAAGAGACGTTAGAACAAGGCTACATGTGGGAAGCAAAAAAACTTCCTCCAGAAAGAAAAATGATGCATACATATATAAGAATGCAAATATTCCCTGTTAATTGTTTCAACAAATATGTTCAACATGCAGCAAGCAACCGGAATTCTGATTTAGCAGATAGGTATTCCCCTTTCAACAAAGAATATGTCTCTCATTAATCCAAAAAAATAAAAAAGTAAATGTAAATGTCGGAATAGATCATTCCCACAACAAAACTGCATGATCAAGCAAAGCTAGCTAACACGAATAGAACCAGCCATTAAATTTGCATAATCATCAGCTATTGCATTTTCATAGTCACACCAGTCACTATATATAGCTCAACCAACATCTACAAGCTTCAATTTTTGAATAAACGATCGAGCACAAGCATAAATCAACCAGAGACTATGTTTGGTTCAACCCCAATGCCGCTAGTTCTTCCCTATGCCAGTGTGGATTTGTCCTTGCTTCCAATTTATCATGGTTTTCATCATATTATCCTATTAAACCTATCATTGTTTACATGCCTAATGGTTCACATGTTGTTGCTCACAAAGGGGTGGTCAAATTTTCTTCATTAATTATTCATGATGTTTCTACCTACCACATTTTAATTTCAATTTAATTTCCATTTCTAAAATTACACACAAACTTCACTGTGAACTTACCTTTTCTCATCAGGGTTATATATCTTAAGCAAGCTCTACATAATGGTCCATCTTCTACATTTCACAAAATAAACTCCTTACAAACTTCACCTATCACACCTTCCAATTTGTGGCATTTTCGCACAACGACTTAATATTTTACCTAGACATGTTCCTTTTATTTCCTCGCACCATATAGAAACTTGTGATGTATATCATATTTCAAAGCAAAGAAAATTGCCATTTTCTCAACGCTTTAATAGAGCTAGTACCAGTTTTGAGTTATTGCATTTAGACATTTCGGTCCTTTCAAGCAAAACTCAATTCACAACATGTTAAAAATTTCATTGCCTTGATTGAAACACAAACTAATTCCAAAGTTAAAAGTATACCTTCGGATAATGGTCTAGAATTTGCCTTACATATCTCTTTTCTTCTAAAGTATAATTCACCAACTTAGTTGCGTTGAGACTTATGTTTCAATCAAATCTCCCTCTTTATTTTTGGTAATATGCCATTATTCATGCAGTTTATTTAATAAATAAAGTACCTCCTTTAATTTTAAATTCCAAAACACCCTATGAAATTTTATTTAATAAAACTCTTTTAAATTATGAAGAACTCAAATTTTTTGGGTTGATTTATGCTTATGCTCTGATATAAACGAATAGAAAAATGGAAAATAATAGCAACGTGAGAACAAACAATTAACCTTAGGGTCGAAGCACATTTGCCAGACTTCAGAAGGAGGAGCCTCGAGAGTAGCAATTGTGGCATTGGAATCAACATCGAAGACCCTAACGAAGCTATCTAGCGAGGAGGAGGCGGCGATGGAGCCGAGGGGGTGAGCTGCGACCGAGGCTACACCGAGGCAGTGACCGGTGTTGGTGCGCTCAAGAACTAGCTCGTCAGAGCGCCACATCCTGACAGTCTCGTCCAGAGAGCCGGTGAGGAGAAGCGGCGGTCGGGAGGCGGTTGAGGGGAGCCACGTGGCAGCCCAAATGGAATCATCGTGAGCGTTCTCCACCGATTTTATCCCCGCCAGTTTCATCTTAGGAAAGCCAAAAGTGAAAAAGTGTAGCGGAGAAGTGAGTTTTGTGAAGTGCAACTTCTCTTCTTCAACCTAGTTTGCTTACTTAGCTTAGCTCACTCTTGGAGTGATTTTGATTTCAACCCTGGTATACCTACATATATGTTTTTTTGAGATAACGGGCTTTACCAACAGTGTGTTGTTTTATTTGTACTAGCCCAATAAAAATAAAATAATTTATAAAAAATTGAGAAACCAAACTAAAATGAGAAATATATACTATATAAATCTCACATGTTATAAGCTTAAATACACATTTATCATAAATTATTAGAACTTAAATACAAAATCATGTATTAACCATTTAAAAAACTTATCATCTTATTTAATATTATACATGTTAATTATTTTCTAAATTATATATAAAAAAACGGATTATAAAACTCTAAATGTGCCAATTAATCAACTAGGTTTTGTAACAAAATATTGCACAAGTATAATTTCACAGATGAATTAAATAATTCAACACTTCTTTTATTTTTAAAAGAAAGATAATAAATTTGAAATTAATGAATAATTAAAAGATAAACACCAACAAATTTTTTTGGCGTCACATGTCACACGATGACCTTTAGACTCCGTTTATTTGCTCACTAGCAATAGACAGAAACATAAAGACAGTACACAGTACAATACACAAATATAAATATACATAAACATTTTATTTTGTTTGACAACAGTATACGTCGTACATAGAATTCACATTAATATAAAAATGACCTAGCATAGATATTGACACGGGATATGACACAATAGAACAGGCAGACATATAAATTTTAAAATTTTATAAAATACAAAGACATAATATATATAATATAAAATATTTTTTAAATAAATTACAATAATATTTTGATTTGTTATTGATATTAAAATATAAAATAATTTTTTAATTATTTTTAATATTTTTTTATTATATTAAAATATTTAAAATATTTTTTATTTTAATAAATAATAATATATATTATTTCTAAACTCATATCAAGAATACAAGTTAAAAATAACGACATACTGACACGTAATGATATTTAATCTAAATGTGTATGAATAAGAATTTTTTTTAATTAAACACGACAGACATGCGTATTGAACCAGTGTCGATGAATGTCAATGCCCAAAATATATCAATGAAGTATATGTACTTCATAGAAAATGACAAATTTATTCTCACCAATAACACTACTATATCCACCGTTACCATCATCCACAATCATCACCACATTTATTACCACCATTGCTACCACTATCAAATTTATCATCACCATCATCATCTATAATTATCAACAAATATTTATTGATAATTTTTTAACAATTATCATTTATCTCAAAAAAAAATAAAAAAAACATAAACAATAACCACAATAACTATAACCAAAATTAGAAAAATCACATGAGAATGAATGATAGCAACAATGGAGACGGTGAGAAATTGGTAGAGTACGGTATTACGATTTGTTGGGTCAAATACGCTAGACGGCACGGCATTAGAATTTGCTGTGTCGGGAAGGTTGGACGGCTGGTAAAGACAACTGATTTAAAAGAGTGGCGGCAGCTATGTGGAGGTGACACATATCTAAAAAACGTAAGGGAAGAAGAGTGCGGAGAGAGAGAATCGTCAGAAGCGGCAGCGACATCAATGACGGATGAAAAAAGTTTAGGGGATAAAAGTGAAAAAATCTGTTTCATAAGTTAGGCTGTGTTTGGTTCATATATAAGTGAAGACATAGATACAAATACACAAATATTGAAGACATATATATAAGGAAATACAAAATTTTCACTTTGTTTGGTAACTATGTACAAGACAGAACATAAATTGAAAATGTCAATATTATCCTTATACAAAAAAAATAATAATCACCACCATCACCACCATTAAAGATAGAAGTGGAAAAACTTATTATTTAACCTTTGTGTCTTAGTGTCTCAATAAAGTAGCAGTACACAAATTTTATGTATTTGTATACTAATGTGTACTACCGTGTCTCTTCTTATTTTATGTATTTAAAAACCAAACATGAAATATGGGTGTGAGTTGTCTCAAAATTTGGTAGATACACCCACTAAATAAACACTGCATTATGTCTCAATGTCTTAACTTTAAAGAGAGACAATAGGGCTTGTTTGGGTGAGTTTATAAGAAAAGATATTTTTTCGAGTTATCTTTTTTTAAAAGATCTTATTGAAAAGTAAAAATAATTTCATGTTTGGGTATCTCATACAAAAAGATTTTTTTATCTATCAATTATGTTTGGATATAATAATATAAAAGTACTTTTTGTTTATTTATTACATGAAAAACATATTTTTTTAAGGAAAAAAGATCTTTTAAAAAAAGATGTAAATTATAACTTCTCAAAAAAGATGTTTTTCTGATTTTTCTAGTGTTTTTACTTTTACTACTCGAAATTTACCAAACACGCTAAAAAATAAAAAAAAATCTTTTTTATCGCGCCCAAACAATACTTGTTTGGAAGCCATTATTTTGATAAAAAAAATTATTTTCGATGAAAAAATATCTTTTTTTTATTTTTTAGCGTGTTTGGTAAATTTCTAATAGCACTATAAAAAAATTTTTTTTTGAGAAGTTGTAATTTACATCTTTTTTTAAAAGATCTTTTTTTCTTAAAAAAAATATTTTTTCATGTAATAAATAAATAAATAAATATTTTTATATCATTATATCCAAACATAATTGATAAATAAAAAAATCTTTTTGTATAATATATTCAAACATAAAATTACTTTTACTTTTTTATAAAATCTTTTAAAAAATATAACTCGAAAAAAAAAATCTTTTCTTAAAAATTTGTTCAAATAAGCCTTAAAATTATATATTTTGTGGATATCTACATACTACTACTGTGTCCATTATAAATCCGTATCTCATTAAACAAACAATAGACCTATACTAGGCGTGTCTATCAGTCTATATATTAAGATCAAACAACTTTTTCATCAATCCTTTATAATTTTATCTAAGTGCAAATTTGTCTCTTCATTCCTCCCTTAAAGAGGTTCTTTGGCTGCTCTTCTTTTCCAGTACAATGAGTGCTCTATAGTGTTATAAGAACAAGTTTATTTTTGAGAATAACAAAATCCGTAATGAAGATAAAATTCATAAAACAACTCTATTCTTAGCCTAAAATTACCACTTTACCCAAATTGCATCCTCTTTAATTAAAAAGAAAGTTAATGTCTTTGAGAAAAAGCAGATATATTAGCATTATTTTGTATAAAATTTTATCAAGCCAAATTTGGATGGTGCAGTTAGGAATGTTCGTGGCCTGGCTCGACCCGAAGATTCGGTTCGGTCCCGAATTTTTTATGAACAAATTTGGTGTGATTTTATCGGGTTTAGAGTCAGATAAGGATGTCAAAAATAGACCCGATCATTATTTCGGATTGGGTCCGAGCCATAACTCGGGTCATCCGAATTCGACCCAATTGCCCGATCATCGTATACAAATAATATTTTTTGTTATTAGTAATGGATGATGACTATTTTTATGTGATATTTAAACATTGTAAACCTTAATATTTTGTGTTATTAGTCATTATAAGATTATAAGTTAATGTTTTATGTTTAAAATACATAAGACTTTAGACTAATGTATAATATTGTGTTATTTGTATTGATTTAAATATTTGGTGTTATTAGACAATATTAGTATTGATTGTAGTTATGTTTTAATTTTAGAGAATGGTTTGTTTTTGTTATATTTTTTCTAAGTGAATTTTACTATGTAAATGATGAAATCATAGTTAAAGATTAGGTGATTTTTACATGTTAAATATCTGATTTTCACCCGATTTTTATCTATTTTTTATCCGGCCCGAAAATACGAAAGTTTTATCGAATCTATGGTCAGGTTATAGTTTAAAAATTAGATCTGATATATATTTCGAATCGGGTCTAAATTAAATTAATTTCAGTGTGGCTGGACCCATATGACCCGACCCATATACACCCCTAAGTACAGTCACTAAGAATAGAAAAGTACCTTGCGATAGAATTGTGAAGACTGTACGGCCATATTTGTTGCTTGTTTCAGTATCAACATTGATTTATGCATGGTCACCCAAAACCGAACTTCGAGATATCCTTCTTGGTTTTGAATCTTAGCTTTACAAATATTGAGATAAAACTTTATTCTAAAACTGCAGTGAACTTGGATCTCTAATATCAATAAAATTTGCACTCTTTTAGATTTTTAGTCTCTACAATTGAATTATGATGCGATCAACTTAATTAGTCATATTTCTCGACACTGAGTTCAGAAAAAGCTAATATAAATTGACAATATTTGACGGTTACCTGTAATTAAGATGTTATTTGTTTTCTCTTTATTATTGTGCTGCTTTACATTTTTATGTGACTCTTAAAATTATTTTTTCTAAAATAGTTTACGTTTAGTTTTTTCTTTTTGGAGATTAGTCCCGTGGTTTATTGAATAAAAAAGTAGTCTCCAAAAATTTACAAATTATATAAATTTGATTTTCAGATAAAAGTAAAGATATAAAATATTTTATCTTAATTTCAAACAGCTATTTTAATAAAAATTTACATATGGAATAAAACTTTAAATTTAAAAAAACTATCTATCAAAAAGGATTATCTTAAAATTAATCAACTTTGAAATTGCTTAGAAATTAGTTAGAAAATAACAAATTACATTAAAAAAAACACACACACACAAACATAATAGACACACAAGATCTGAAAAATCTGAAACAGCTGATCGCATTGTTTGAGTTTGAAACAGAACAGCAGATTCAATGCACGTTTGAAGTTGCCAAGGAAAAAACAAACACATCCCAAGACTTCCTTATTCAGCTCACTACTATGCTCAGCTAAATCAAATAAATGGTGTCAAAACAAGTTTAAATTGTTTTGTTCCTTAATCTTTTAATTAATAATTAATAACAAAAAATAACAAAAGTGAAAACTTAAAAATAATAATTAACAAAATAACAATTAATAAGTAAAAACTCACTCCAGTCGACTTTACCTGAAGTTGATAAGTAAGAATCGTTAGATAATTTCAATAATTTGACTAAATTTTCATCTAAAGCTCTTAACTATCAACTTCAAGAAGTCAACTGCATCTGAATTTCTATCCAATTAATAATTTATTCTTTGTATGCTGACAGCTTCAGCTCAACATAAGAATTAAGAAAAGGAAAGAAACAGAGCAGCTTCATCACTTGACTAGAGTGAGAGAGAGATAGTGTGAGAGAGAAAAGAGAGAGAGAGAGAGGGAGAGAGAGTTTTTCTCTTCTCCCATTCTTCACACGGCGGGAAAACACACATTTTGTTTGTGGCCAAATCCAATAACGCCCCTCTTTCTTTCTCCCTCCAAAACCCTAACATTCCCAAAAATTCCCCTTTTTTCAGTTGTTTCATTCTCTCTATCCAATTCTCTCTCTTTCTGCAATGGCATTCCTTCCACAACCACGTGAATCAGCAGAACCCGAAGATTGCGAAGAAACCATTGTCACAACCGCAACAGCGGCAACTACAGCTAGAGCAATAGCAGCAGCAGAAGAAGATAACGGAACCATCGACGTTCATACAACAAGAGGCGCAACCATAAGGTACCTTCCATTGGATCATCTCTACTCTGCCACGTCACCCTGCAGTGGCTCCTCCAACGTCATGTCCAAGAAAGTTAAGGCTCGCAAGCTCACACCGCATTTTCACCAAAACGACGACGTTAGCGCCAAAACGACGAACTGCAACAACAACGGTGATGATGATGCTGAGAATGTTTCTACTGATAGTTCTGTTGTTGTTGTTCCGCCGAATGATGTTGACAGCAATGATGATAAGCCACCGCTAATTTTTGTTTACTCTCGGCGGCGAAAGAGGGGTGGCTCCGGTTCGACTACTACGTCGTTTTACAATTCACTATCGGGTCGGGCTGGGAAGGACCAGGCGGAAAGGGTGACTTCGAAGAAGAGGAAGATTGGGACAACCGAGCTGGAGAAATTGGGAGTAGATTTGGGCGCGTTGGGAGTTCTTGACGACGGGCCTAGATTGAGAGAATGCCGCATTAGTAATAACGATGGTGGTGGTGGTGGTGGTGGCGGCGTTTCAGTGGAGAAGTTGGTATCTGAATCTCGTACAGTGAAGAGATGGGTTGGGTAAAATTTCCTTTTTTTTTTTTTCTGTTTCTTGCTACTTCAGCTAAAATGCCAGTTATTGAAATTGGGGAATTCGTGTTGAGCATGTATCCACTATGTTATTTTTGTGGGGTGTTTTCGAAAAAAAAAAAAAATCCACGGAGCTGAACTTTGCTGGTTAAATATATAGGCAAGTTGGAAGTTTTGAGCTCCGGCATTTAGTGTGTTTGGATTATAGCTTAATTTAGGTTTCAAATGTGATGATAAGTTTATCGAAATAATATGCTGCAAAAGAGGCTCTAAGGCTATGTGTATTTTGTTGTTAAGGGTTTATGATATCTGCATGTTAGAAGGGAAGGAACCATTCTTGGAATCTTAAGTGAATGTTAATTGCACTTGATGCAGGTTGAGTTTTGATAATGCTGACCCTGAGGCGTTCATTGGATTGCGATGCAAGGCAATATTCTGTACTTTTCTTCGGTTACAAGTTTTGTGTTTGTAACACCGAGTTTGTTCATGCTATTTTATTGCAGATTACTGACAACGGAGGTGATTGTTTTATGCAGGTGTTTTGGCCAATGGATATAAAATGGTACGCTGGCCATGTCAAAGGTTATGATATCGAAACTAAGATACACCATGTAAGGCCTCACTTATCTTAATTATTACTTACCTTAACTGAAAAACTATGCAAGTCTCTGATTTCTGTGTTTGGTAATACCGGACGATTTCTTATTTGAGAGATCTATATAAATAAAATTTATGCAGGTAAAATATGATGATGGCGAGGAAGAAAATTTAATTCTTTCAAATGAAAATGTGAAATTTCATATCTCCCGCGAGGAGATGAAGCGCTTGAATTTGAGTTATGGCAAAGTTCGTGACAGTAATGTCTCTGATTGTGATGTTGAAGAGATGCTTGCGATGGCTGCAAGTTTGAATGATTGTCAACAATTTGAACCTGGAGACATCGTATGGGCTAAGCTAACAGGTTTGCTAAAATTACTTTTTTTTTTTTTTTTATCTTGTATTCACTTCTTTCCTCAAACTGTATTCTAGGGAGGTCACGTGGTGTCTAATCCATGTTGTTTGTTTAGTTCTTGCATTATCTGTTACTAGTCGATGATGGTATTTTTATAACGACTTTGTATGGTATTATTTTGTTTGTTTTGTAGGCCATGCAATGTGGCCAGCTGTTGTTCTGGATGAATCACTTGCACGCAAGTGCAAGGGTTTGAATACATTGGGAGGAAACTCAGTTCCTGTCCAGTTTTTTGGCACCCATGACTTTGCAAGGTTTAGTATTATGTTAAAATTAATGGGAAAAAGTTGTTCTTTGTGTTCAGTGTAAGACTTTTGCCTTTTCACTCTAGACTCATTCTACCTTTTCCTATTTTTCAGGGTTAGACTGCAGCAGGTGAAATCGTTCCTAAGTGGACTTCTTACTGAGCTATACACAAAGTGCAACAAAACCAGTTTCTTTGACAGTATGGAAGAGGCAAAGAGGTAATGTTAACCATTTCGCCCTTTTAAGTTCATCAGGTCTCACTTTTGGCAACTATAATATCAAAAAGAGGGAACAAATGCTGTTTCAATTTTAATGGTCAAAGTTATGACCAGTTAGCATTTTTTGCAGTTCTGAATTCTTAATGTTTATCTTTGGTCCTTAGTTCCTTACGTACTCTGCTTTGGCATTCAAAATTGAGTAGTGTTCACATGGTAGCTCAGATTTGTGGTTTTTCAATTTGACATAACAGGTATTTAAATGAACAGAAACTTCCCTCAGAGATGCTAGCGTTGCAAAAAGGATGTACAGCTGATGACTGTAAAAATGTAACTGGAGAGGATGGACAGTGTACAGGTTCAGGAGAAGATTCTTTGAGTGACAAAGAGCCTTCCATAGCACTGGAAAACATTAAATTTCCCTTGGAAGTAGGAGACCTACAAATTATAAGCCTTGGTAATTTGTCAATATCTGCAGTTATATTTCCCTTATGTATCTGCAGCAAGTAGTTGTATTAAACTTGACAAGTAATAGTGTCCAAACAAAAGGCTTTGGTTATTTTTCATAGAATATTTTACATGATCAATCAACCATTAATATCTTTTGCTTTTACAGGGGAACAAATGCTATAATGTGTACTTTCTTGCCTACTGATATCTAATTGCATAAAGTTTTACAATCAGAGTGGATTAAATGTAAATTCTTTAATAGCTTTGAATACATGGATCAATATGGCTCAAGTCTATGGCATTTTCAACAGAACCTGATTTTTCCCCCTAAAAATAAATATAATGGCTGAATGATACTTCTGTATAGATTTACAGCATGCATATTATGTAATTATATGTCAGCAGAGAGCATCACATATATGAGATTCAAGTTATCAAAGAGCATTGTACTCAAATGGAGTTTAAAACTCATCTTTTTCAGGGAAAGTAGTTGAAGATTCTTCATCTTTCTGTGATGGAAAATCCATCTGGCCTGAAGGGTACACTGCAGTGAGGAAGTTTACTTCAGTCACTGGTGAAACATTTACTTATCTATTTATGGTTATTTGGGCTCTTTGTATGACATATTCTTATGTTTGTCAAAGATGATGTAAACTTTTTCTTTTTCATGTTAATATAGTAGTTTTCATTCTGTTGTTTAATGCCCCTTATTTTCTCCCTTCGATTGTTTAGATGCTAAAGTATCTGCTGCTTATAAAATGGAGGTCCTGAGAGATCCAGAGTCCAAAGAACGACCTCTATTTAGAGTGACAGTTGATGGTGGTGAGCAGGTTGGCTTCTACTCTAAGGAATGAGTTTGCTCCTGGATACATTTTTCTACTAATATTTGATGATCTTCCACTTGTTTTATATAAGAAAAAACTTTTATGTCCTCTTTAATTCTTTTTAAATTTCCCGTTTTGGTTGACAAAATACTGTGATCTATGGCGGCATACCATTTTTTTTATGACAGGAAATTGTGTTTATTTGATCATTGTTGAATTCCTTAGTTGTCTTGACCTTACTATTCAACTCGTATTTTTCCATGTAAAAAAGAGTAGAGAGGGACCTATTTTGCTTATTACTTTTGTTAATATAACATCAAATGTCTGGTACAGTTCAACAATCATACACCATCAGCTTGCTGGAACCAAATATACCAAAGGATAAATAAATTAGAAAAGGATGGTTCTGAAGCTTCTGTTGCGGAAGATAGGGTAGAAAGCGGATATGAATCTGGGACTGATATGTTTGGTTTCTCCAATCCTGAAGTAGCTAAACTAATACAGGTATTCTATTTCATTCGATTTTTTCTTTTGACCTCGAACATAAAGTCAATACTTTTGAAATTAATGAAATGGACTGGAAAATTTTGAGCTATACCCTATAGGAGACCTATAACCTAAAAAGAGTTCCATTACTTAATGGTATATTTGTGTTGATTGATCCATGTAGCTGGTTGAATGAACCTACCTCATGTTAAAGCTTACTTGTTTTACTGAGAAGCTGACACTTGTAGGGATTGTCAGTCTACTCACTTGTTCTACTTCTCTTACTGTACATTATCTTTAGCTTATTATTGGCTGTATTATAATCATTTCTTTGATCTCTATTTAATCAGTCTCTTTCTCTCTTTCACATGTCAACTTGAGTTAGCCAATTGTTTTGTCTATCATACCCATGTTTCAACCTATGCACCCGATGCTTAATTTTCACTGACCGAAGTCTTGTCAATTCCAGGGATTATCCAAATCCAAAGTTTCTTCAAAGAAATCAAGTTTGAAGTTAGGTTCCAGAAGATATAATGACCTACCTGTTGGTTATAGGCCGGTTCATATTAATTGGTTTGATCTTGATAAGTGCAATGTCTGCCACATGGATGAGGTATACCCTCTCTCTCTCTCTCTCTCTCTCACACACACACACACACATATCTTTAATCCTCCAAAGCATTCTATTTAACGTTTTCCCTTTTTATTTATCCTTTCTTTTGTGACCCAGTTCATTCAAGGAAATAAAACATGTTACTTTGTTGCTTGTTTATTTATTATTTGGTTTTATGTCCTGCTTGCTAATGGGAATTATTTATGTTGTAAGGAATACGAGACCAATCTGTTTCTGCAGTGTGACAAATGCAGGATGATGGTATGACCCCCAAAATTTTTTATGCAACTCTTTCTCTTGATTATGCAGATTATATATGAATATTGAGGTTAACATCTGTCTTTTACTTCCTAGTGAATCATTAAAGCTCTAGTGGTTTATCCATTTATTGGTATTATCATTGTGAGCCATGAATTATATTTTTCATAGGTACATGCTAGATGCTATGGAGAACTGGAATCTGTTAATGGAGTGCTATGGTTGTGCAACTTATGTCGATCGGGTGATCCTCCACCACCTTGTTGCTTATGTCCACTAATAGGTATGATGAGTTCTGTACAAATTATGCTGTATTAAATATTGACTTACACAACATTTAGTATTTATAATTGAGTTTCTTATAGGAGGGGCAATGAAGCCTACAACAGATGGCCGATGGGCACATTTGGCTTGTGCTATGTGGATACCTGGTTTGTTTGTGTATGACTTAAATTTTCTTTATTTCACTCAATAGCTTGCTTATATTTGCTAAGAGTTTATAAAATTTGTCAGAGACTTGCTTAGCTGATGTAAAAAAGATGGAACCTATTGATGGTTTGAACAGAATCAGTAAGGTAGGCCTCTATGACTAAATTTTATTATTTTCAAGGATTTTTTTTTGAGTTTATAAGTTTTTGGTTAGATCAGAATTTCCAGTATTTATCTTTTTCTTTTATAATCTCGATCTGATTGCTTGTGTCATTTATTTCATGGTGATAATGTTTTTACCAGAGTCTTTATTCAGTTCGTGCACAACTTTTTTTTATTTACTTTCCTATTAATCCTGAGATGTTTTAATCTGAACAGGACCGCTGGAAGTTGTTATGTAGCATATGTGGTGTATCTTATGGTGCTTGCATCCAAGTAAGTAGTTTGGCTTTTGAGCTTTTAATAGAAGAGTACTTTAAGTAAGCATTTTCTAGTTGGAGCAGTAGAGCACTTAATCTCCATTAAGGCACTAACTGAACCATAAAGAACAACCAGTTAGTGGTCAAATGCACAATCATGTGCATGATTTTTTTTCTTTCTTTTTTTTGAAAGACTCTATGCGAGACTTAATTGTATTTTTCTCTATTTCACATATCAATTCTGCAGTGTTCAAACAATTCTTGCCGAGTAGCATATCATCCACTTTGTGCTCGTGCTGCTGGTCTTTGTGTTGAGGTATTTCTCCTTTGTTCTTATTCAATATACCATGTTCTATTGATTACTCTGTTTGACAGTGTGGTGTTGGCTTTGATACAATAATTAACTAAAAGTTTGATTTCTTTATTCATTTATTTATTTTTAATTTTTATTATTTATAGCTTGAGAATGAGGACAGGCTCTATCTACTTTCTGTTGATGATGATGAAGAGCAGTGCATTCGACTGCTTTCTTTTTGCAAGAAACATAGGCAGCCATCTAATGAGCATTCTGTTGCCAATGAACGTATTGTTCGAGCTGCGGGTCCATGTTCTGACTATGAACCACCACCCAACCCATCTGGTTGTGCTCGAAGTGGTAAAATATTTACCAGTCCTTTTTATTTTTATTGAAGCACATAGTGGAGCCTTGATAAAAGGGTCCCAAAACTAGGAAAGGTAAAGCTGTAAAAGGTTTTACTGGATGTTTTATCTCTCTATGGGTGTTTGGCTACAGCTCTTTCCGAGATCCCGTGTTAACACGGGATGCTATGTGCACTGGGATGCCCTTTATCTCTGTATGTTAGCTCTTCTATTGGCTACAGGAGATGGATTCCTATTCTCTTGATATGGGTTCTCATGTTGCTTTGTATGAATTCTTCAGTATAAATAATTAATTGATAATGGGATTGACTAAAACGTCTGTTTTAATTCTTCTTGGGCAGAACCATATGATTATTTTGGCCGGAGAGGACGGAAAGAACCTGAAGTTCTTGCAGCTGCATCGTCAAAACGTTTGTTTGTTGAGAACCAACCATACCTAATAGGTGGGTACTGCCAGCATGGGTTGTCTAATGAACTAGAACCTTCTGGCAGAGGAGTCTGCCCCCAAGTACATAGGCTGAGGACCTCTTTGGGTGATGATTCGGGCGACATACTTTCTATTTCAGAGAAGTACAAGTACATGAGGAAAACTTTTCGCAAACGGCTAGCATTTGGTAGGAATCATTCTCTGCTTTATATGATCAGAAATGTTATATATGTATTTGTTGCCTTTTTTTGGCCTAAAGCATCGTAATCTACTTTCACAGCAATGAAGCTGTCCTGTCTCATTATAACATATTCGATATTCTGTGTCTACCAAAATTTTAGGGAAATCAAGAATTCACGGATTTGGCATATTTGCAAAGCATCCATATAAAGGTGGAGACATGGTAAAGATAACATTCTCATTTAAATGGCCCTACTTTATATTAGAGAAATTAATCTTGAAGGGGTGATTGTAATAATTTCCTCTCTCCAGGTGATTGAATACACTGGTGAACTTGTTAGGCCTCCCATAGCTGACCGGAGAGAGCGCTTCATATACAATTCTTTGGTGGTAAGTTTTTCTGAATAATTATATCTGCTTGCATTAAAGGTGACATTGTTGTCTGGCAACTAATTTGTTTGAGAATTAGATGTCCATTGAATCAGCTTCAATCATTTAGTGATATTACATTGTTCTTTGTTTTTATCTTCCCCTTACACTAACACAAAAAAAAGGAATATTTTCAAATTTCAGCTCATTAATTGCCAACATGGACAAGAATGATACAACTATTGCAGCATCTGTTATGAATAAATCTAGTTACTATATTTTATCTTCTGGAATATGCTTGTGCAGGATGTTCTCACTTTGTCTCTTTCCCTTGCACAGGGTGCTGGAACATACATGTTCCGGATTAATGATGAACGAGTCATTGATGCCACTAGAGCAGGAAGCATCGCTCATTTAATTAATCATTCTTGTGCAGTGCGTCCTTTCTCTCTTAAGTTTGATTCGGTTTTTGTACCTGCATGTTGGATGAAGAACAAAAGTGTCAGATCTTCAATTTATTGCTCACCTATATAGTTTCTGTTTCTGTGCAGCCGAATTGCTATTCGCGAGTTATTAATGCTAATGGGGATGAGCATATTATAATATTTGCAAAGAGGGACATTAAACAATGGGAAGAGCTTACATATGATTATAGGTTTCTCTCTTCTTCAAAAGAATTATGATATGCACACTAAAAACAACCATACAACTGACTTTTGTATTGGTTTTAGCTCTGTGCAAAATTGCAGTTTTCAAATATATTATACTTCATTGTTTAATATTGTTCTGACTGTATTTGTTTCATGTGACAGATTTTTCTCAATTGATGAGCGGCTTTCTTGTTACTGTGGTTTCCCAAAATGCCGAGGTATAGTTAATGATACTGAGGCAGAAGAGCGAGCTACTGCACTGTATGCACCTCGGAACGAGTTGATAGATTGGAGAGGAGAATGAGGTAAGCAATTGCGAGTGCTCTTGCAGTGCGACACCTTTGGTCATTTCTTGTCGATTGAGGCTCCCAATAAGACTATTAGAGTCTTCCCCATCTTTTCTCTTTCTTCTTTTGTTGCAGATTTTTAAAGCTTTATGCACAGAAGTTGTAAGATCCATCTGGATCCTTTTTTGTCCAACAACTTCTGCCATGGATTCTACGAGTTTCCTGGACGACATTGTTGTACATATCCCATTGCTTCATCATAACTCCAACTGAGAAGTTTATGTCAGGCTCGCAATTGTGGGGTTCCTTTGGTGTTACTGGTTATAGTAATTTGGAAAGACACCACCAAACTTGTTACAAATGCCACATTTGAAATTCATTGCCAGAATTAAGGCCTCTGTTTAACTTCAACCAACTTGCTGAGATATTGTAACTTGCCATTGGATAGGTACACATTTGTAATTACATTAAAGCTTCATACAAATGAAATGAAATTTAGAATTGGAATTATAGCAAATGCTGATTGCGAAATTGCCTGCCCATCATAGGAATGCCAAATGCACATTTATTATTACTCTTATCTTATTATGCTTATTATTTTTATTATTGTTGCTATATTCTTGTATGAGTAATTTCAGCTTACTAAGTTTGAAAGATAGCTATTCCATGAATTTTATCTCATTGAGACTAAGCAATTCATGAGCTAGCCCAAGCTCATCAATTAGGCATTTAGTGATTTAGTCTCATTCTTTAATTAAAGTTAACCTGTTTGGTTCATTTCTGCCCATACTGAGGAGCCACTAGCTCCTTACTCCAAAAAAGCCAATTTTATCCCCTACACTAAACTCAATACATAATTGACTTTTGTAAAGCACAAAGATAGTGCTGAGATGTCAGGATATTGAGTTTAATTTTAAGAGATTATTATTAGATTATTACTTAAATATTATTGTACATTTCATTTATTCTATAAAAGTTTTTTTAGCTAAAATATTTTCAAAATATGATATATAATTGAAACATAGTATACTCTTTCAAGAAATTAGTTCAAAATAAATTTATATTGTATTAGTTTGCAAATTCTCATAGATGGAATGTCGAATCCACATAACATACATACCTAACCTAATCATAATAGAAGAAAATAAGTCAACAGTCTCTAATGATGAATACAAAAGATATTGAAGAATATTTATATACACCAATTTTTATATATATCTTTCACTTTTGGTATTAAAAGTGATTAATAAATTAAAAAATAAAATAAAATTTTATCCTTTATACCATAGAAAAATATCACTTAATGGTGTGCCAAAAAAATGATAGAAATATAATTTCTCAAAATTATTTCTGTTATGGCCCATGAAACTAATTGAGCAGTGAAAGCAGAGTTGTTGACTTGGTTGGAGTTAAAGACATCTCTACAAGAGGTATGTACTGTACTTTCACCAAATCTAGTATAATGAAGCTTATGTTCACGTTTTTCTTAATGGATGTTTCTTACAAAGATCACACCTATTGCAAAAGGAAATCATACAAAATTGTGTTCAAAAGTACTTAATTTTATATTGTCATTTTTAATTTTGCAATTTCCATGAAACTAGACATAATAATAACATAGTAATAATTTTCACACATGTAGTATAAGAATGACAAAGGTTTCTTTAGCAATGATGGATCAATCTTAGTCAAACATTGACTATGATTGTGACAATTTTAGCCACACACGCACACACATTGAAAGTAGAAATATGAAAGTCAATCTACAATTCACTACTCAGAAAGATAGACATTGAAATTGAGTATGGTATCAACCCCATCTGTGGTATGCTGATCCTCCTTGAGAAGTGTTTCCACAGTAGCATACCCTTTAGCATTCTCATACTTACCAGTTCCACCAATCACTGCTACCTCAGATTCTGTTGATGCAGTCCTATGAATCCCAAAGAAACTTATAGTATCCTCAATTCCATTGTTGTGATTCTCACTTTCACCATGCATCAAAATTGTAAGCACAATTGTTTTGCTTGAACCATCCAATGAACTAGCCAAGTAGAATCCTTGTCCCTTTCCAATCACAGCAGAACCTAGCTCTGGCCCTTCTGTTAATTGGTCATCAATCACAGTCACAGAGCCAAACATGAGTTTTTGGACCGTCAACCCAGCCGGGAGGTTCCCAGCCGTGATAAACGGCTGGGTACTGCTTCCTGTAACCGTGTTGCCGGTACCACTATTTTTGAACACAGGGGAGGCTTGTCCACCACTTAGGCCTACAAGGAGTGGCAAATTGTTATTGGTGATGATTCCATTGAGTTTGGGGTTAACTAGTGGGATTCCTCCACTTATTGGGAAGATATTGTTGTTGGCTTTTGAGAATGGTAGGCCGGTTACATCGGTGCTCGCGATGATTCCGGCCACTACTCTGGCTGATGGTTGTGATCCTCCAAGGATGTCATGCATGAAGAAAGAAAGTGACGGCTCTTTTGATTGTGGTGTTGCTTCAGGGATGGCCGGGACTTGGGCTTGTGGTTGTGGAAGTTCGGCCGGAGTTCCCTCGTTAGCCGGACTAGCCACTGGTGGGCCTGCATTGGTAACTTCAATGCCTGTGCCCGCATTGGCATCTTCAACACCTGAATCTCCGGTTGCAGGACCAGTGGCAGTGGCAGTGGCGGTGGCTGTGGCTGGGGTTGCGGCTACGACTGGAGTTATTTGGGGTGTGGTGGGAACTGGTCCTGTTGTGACTGAAGGAATGGTAGCAACTCCAGGTCCTGGTAGATTGCCTACGGGTTGTTGGGGTTGGGGATTAATTTCATCTAGATTTCTTGCGGAGTAAGCAACTGAAAATATTGTGAACAGGAAGAAAAAGATGCAAAAACCATTGGCCATTTTAATTTACACAGAAAGTTGTATGTGTTGTAGTGATGATTTGAGTTCGAGAGAAGGATTTTGTTGTTGAAGCAGATTTCTTCTTTCTGTTATATACACACACACAAGAATATAGGAGAGGATATGTAATTAAATCTTTGATTGAAGTGGAGTTGATATATATGTTGATATATGTATTATGGAGTGGTTGGATATTTGTCCATGGAGTGTGTGTGCTTTGGTTAAAACAACTCCTCACTAATTAGAATTAGTGTTCTCATTTGTGTCACCAACGAAACCAATTTGATTAAAATTACACTGTTAATGATGTGATTAAAATTTAACCTATTAAATTTATGTAATTGTTTTTAACTATGTTAGATGTATACTAAAATTAGTCATTAAAATTAATTATTTATATAAAATATATTTTAAAATATAAAATACACATTGAAAATGAATTAAATAATATATATATATTTGTATATAAATATATAATAACTGATTTTAATATACAAATAATGTTTTTGAATTGCATAATATGGTGACTTTTTTTTTCTAAATTTTTAGTTAAGACTTTTTTTTGGTTTAGAAACGGGGTAAAGAAACCCAAAAGAAGAGAGCCCGTTACAAACTAAACGGGGCAAAGCTACCTCTTGTTCATCATCAGACAAAAAAAGCTACTACCTCATTTGGAGGAGTATCCTAAAAGTAGAATCCAATATCTAATTCTAAATTTTTACGCGTCAGACAATCAGCATATCTATTGCCTTTTTTGTAAATATTTACAAAAAGAATGTTCCATTCCCTATTCTTCCAATTGTGAATGTTTCTAATCAACACATAAGAATGTTCCATTCCCTGTTCTTCTAATTGTGAATGTTTCTAATCAACACATTTAGGTGATTTTTTATATTTTTGGGACTGTTGATATTCTCTATGACAACTTTTAAGTCACACTTCACTCTAACTTTCTTCAATTTCATAGTCCAAGTCAATTTGAGATCCTAATCTATTCCCCACAACTCTGCTTTAAAGGCAGTGCAACTACCTATATTGAACCAAAATCTCTCTATCCATTTCTTAATAAACCCCCGCAGCCAGTCTTTTTGGTGAACTCATTCATAGATTCATCAATGTTGAGAGTGATCCAATCACAAAGAGGAGGTACCATCTGATGAGTTGTTCTTCTCCGGTCTTCTGTGAATTTACATCTGCTAGCTCTCTCACAATTCTTTTTGGGTTTTTTTTTTTGTAAATAGCACCTATTTTGGGCTGCTTTGAAAGTTGAAGCAAAAGGTTATTTTCAACTGGACCCAAAAAAGCGTTATTTTTATGAAACCCAAAGAAGAAAAACCCCTTTTTGGCAATTTGTTTACCTTCTAAACTTTGGTGTCTCTTTTCTCTTCTTTCATGATTAGGATTATTTGCTTTATTTTGATGATCAAATATTATATGATTAGATTATTTGTCACAATATTTGCTATAATTGTCTTGTGACATATATGTTTAACTTGGGAAATAAAATGTCCCTTAATTATTAGTTAGGAATTTGTTTGTGTCATAATTAATCATCATCAAGTGATAACACAACCTTATCCATTATTTTTGGAAATTAATATCCATAGAATTTGAATTATTTTGAATTTTTAAATATACACCTCATTGATTTAGAAGGGAGAAGTATTGATTTTGATAACTAACGAAAAATATGACATAAATTAATAGATTATTTTGGTGAGTTGGCCTAATAAATACAAGTTACTATTTTTTGTAGAAGACTTGAATCTTGCCATGAGCTCAAACTTTTTGTATCTTTTGCTACTTGCTTTGATTAGACTCTCTTTTTCTTTTGGGGTGCAGTGAAGTTTGAGCAACTATCATTAAGATGGACTTGAGTAATTACATATATTTTAATTTAAAATTCAAGCATATATACTTCTGTACAATATCTATAAATGAGGCAGTAGTGAGATAATTTTAATATAAATGATCAATTTATGAATTAACTTATTTGAATGAACTTGGAATGATTAAACAAATCTCAAACAATAAGTCTAGGTAATAGATTAATTAATATATTACATAAACTTTTTACTACAATAATATATGTACTATAAAACCATAAACTAAAATAAGAAGTTAATAATAGCAACTTCAAACATTTTAACTTGAGAGTTAGATTAATTCGTGAATATGTCCTTGTTTATTATTATTATTATTATTATTATTATTATTATTATTATTATTATTATTATTATTATTATTTCTTCAAGTTTTGGAGATGGGTCCTTGGTTTAAAAAAAAAAAGAGATGCCAATAATTTATACATTCAGAATATTTCCTTGATAAAATTATAAAGTGATGATTTTATATATTTAAAGTTTGAATTTTATAATTATGAAAATGTATAATAATTCATTTTTTCTCACTAATAGTTATTTACACTATGCAGTTTATATCTCTTGACCTTAATCAATTTTATATTATTATTATTATTATTATTATTATTATTATTATTATTATTATTATTATTATTATATATTTTTTTTCTTTTACTATTTCCTAATCACATTATCCCTTAATAAAGAGGTTGAAAAGTATGCAAAAAGGGGATTGTAATAAAGGGGATCTCTCCTAGTTAATTTGAGACTTATTACAAGCACTTTTTGTCAGCAAAAGATTATCAACGTGAATAATTATTGTTACAAAGAAAGGGGAAAAAGTACACCTCTTAGTCAACAAACTATGCAAAAAAGAAAAGGAAAAACAATATAATAAAATAACATGAAAAAAGAAAGAAAGAAAGAAAGAAAGAAAGAAAGAAAATGTTGTTACTCTATAGGGTTGGAAATGATGAAGTTGAAGCAGCCAAGAAGAAGACTAAAATAATTAAATATACGAAAGAGTGGAATATTTAGGGTTCGGTGACATGCAAATTAAGGGTTTCTCTGATCATCATCACTTGATTAATTATTTAAGAATAATAAAATATAGTAACATGTTAATACATGTTGATCCTGCAAATATTTATAAATTCCTATATGAATGAATATATTATTATATTATTTTATAAATTTAATTTGATACATTATCAGTATAAAATTATTTTACATGTACATTTAGTCATATAATATCATATTAATAAAAATAATTATTTTCTAGTTTTTATATTAACTGTATGAATAATCATAAAAAAAACCGATTATGATTATATGACCGTGAAAACACAGGTGAAGTCGACTTGAAGTTGATATCTGAGAGCCGTTAGATGAAAATTTAGTCAAATCAGTTAAATCATCTAACGACTCTCAGGTATCAACTTCATGTAAAGTCGACTGCACCTAAATTTTTACGTTATATGATTATATAAAACGTTTTATACTGTTTAGTGCATTAAAATTAAATTTTTATTTTATATTATATAATTGTGTTGTGCTTTAATCAAATAGAAATTAGGCAAGCGTGGCCTGCAATGCAGTGATGGATATACTGAACAATTCCTAGTTAGAGAGCAGAGTGTTGTGGCAGCATATGCTACACTAAATAATTGTAATGCGTGCAAAGTGATAAAAGGAATTTTTGCTTTATATCTATAACTGTCTAAGCAACTTGGATTTGACTTTATGTTATATTTATTTGCCATTTGCCATCAGACAATAGGGTAATAACATATTCTTCTTCTTCAAATTTAATTTGTAAATAATAAACACACACATACAAGTTGCATTAAACCAACTTTAATTTGTCATGCATGGTTAGTTCTTCCTATCAATAAAAGTTTCTTATTATTAGTTAATTTAATCATGTTCATGCCTGTACTTTGGAAAAAAAAAAGGGTTAAAAAATGAGAAACAAATTGAAATTAAAACTTTATTTATTTTTGGATGAACCAATTATTATGCCACTTATTATGTATCATAATATTTGTCAAATCAAATATACAATCTCTTGTAAATTTAATATAGGAGCTAGGTTCAAACCCTAAATAATGTCACTATTATTGTTGAATTAAGAAGTTAGGACTTGTGAAAAATATGCTACTTTAATTTATTATATTCTTTGAAACTTTAATTTAATTTCCTATAAATGCACATATAGCATAAAGGAATATATATTATATAATATATGCATATTAAACATGGATCTTCTGATGGGTAGAAGATTAAGCTTATAATATATATATAAGGTAAAGTATACCTTTTTTTTCTCTAAAATTTGATAAAAATTTTAAAAATATTCTTAAGTTCTATTTTATTTTAATTTTGTCCTAAAAGATTTAGATTTGCATCAAATATATTCTTGACGATTAAATTTTCTAAGACCAATTTAATTAACAATAATGCATGAAAATTATACTTGATTTGTTTGTATTAAGAGGTTATCTTTATGAAATTGTTGTTGAATCGATCTTAAATTTTTTTAAAAAAATTAGTTGTCAGGAAAATATTTGATACAAATCAAAAAATTTTGGGACGAAATTGAAACAAAATAAAACTTAGAGATATTTTTAAAATTTTTGTCAAATTTCAGAGACAAAAAAATATACTTTACCCTAATATATATTAGTAAACCCTAAGATTAATGCTCTCATTTAACAAATCCAATATAATTTTATAATTAACTGCAATAATAGTGTTGGCACTAAATTAGACATTTTGTTTTGGTTTAGTTGGTCCCTCCATAAGGACACACCTACCTTATAAGACAAAAGAGTTTAATTAATTAATTAATTATTATTTATCTAATAAGAAGAGAGGAGAGAAATTTTTGGAGCAGAAACCCAAAAGAATTATTGGAAAAATAAATTGAAGAATATTCTTGTATGTAGTGATGATAAAAGAGGGTGTAGGGTTTGCTTTGAAAGGGGGACATACATGCAATGCAAAGTGGTAATAAAACCAAAAGGGAAGAATTTATAGAAAAAGTTGGTACCCTTTTCACCCTGGGAAATGAGTAGTGTATAGTATAACATTCCATCACCCAAAACCAAAATAGGATCAAAACCAAACCAATACTTCATTCAAATCACAAAACCAAACCCCTCTCTCTTTCTCTCTCTTTCAATTCTAATTATGTTCTTGCAAAAAATTAAAACCACATACTAATATATACATAGCTACCTTTCTTTAATTTCTTTCTTTCACAAGACTAGTCCCCATCACAGGATTGTAAAAAAGATGTGCATGTTTGTATTGTATTGATACTGTACAACCCTGCACAGGCTATCTATCTATTTATTTATATATATATTTATTAGATAAAGAGAAATGGCACAGAATATTGTACTCATGTCATAGTACCAAAGTTAATTATTTGCAGCATGCATCCAAAATTAAATTAAAAATGATAAATAATTCTTATTTTCCAAGATACAGTATAAAAAATTTTAGACGATCATCTAATTAAATTTATGCGTCAAAATGATTTTAATAATAAATTTAAAAATTAATTACTTTTGCTAATATAACAATATACGATAAAATGACCATGTAAAACTCTTACATTGTCAATACATGAAATTAACTTTTTTATAAAACAAAAAAAAAGACATATTTCTTTAATAATTGATTTAATATAACATAATATTGTGTTTAGTTCCATACTTGACTCCATATACAAGAACATAAGCAACTATTAGAAGAACAACCATTAGAATTATTCTTCAAAAATTGCTCTAAAATTTAATAGAAAATCATTTGTTTTGGGAAGGGAAAAGAAAAGAATAGTCTAGGAAAGTAAAGCTAGAGAGTTTAGGGTTTTAATAATTTAAATTTTATTCATATTATTCCTTTCCACTAAATATTAAAAAAATATTTTTAAAATATTAATATTTTAATAATTTTAATAATGTGTTAATTTTAATTAATATATATTATATATTTTTTTATAATTAAGATCAACAATTAAAATTATTAAAATATAATATTTTAAAAACATTTAAAATTCTTTCTAAATATTAAAGCATATCGATCTGTATTCCTATATATGTATGCTTAATTAAAAGGAAAATGATTTGTTTTAATTATAAAATAATATAAATGGAGATGCCTTCCACTTTTTATTTGTTGAGCTTAGAAGCTACGCTGATGAGCACTATATAGGGGGAAATAATGGTTTTCTATAAAAGATGAAGAATCTTTACTTCTTCTATGACTGACTAAGGAGGGAGATAGATGTCATTAATTTCTCTTTAATTTATTGTGTATATGCATGCATGGTTATGACAATACGGTCTCTAATTTGCATTCTTGAAGACATACATTGCCCTATATATTTATTTTATTTTATTTTATTTTTTCTCACTTTCATAGCTATATATATATAGGAAGTAGGATGAATAGAGTAGGTAGCAATGATAGTATTTTGTAACTTCCTTGTTCCCAAGAGGCTAACAGTGAATGAGCATGATTGTCATATGTATCTCCCAATTATTTGTTTGTTTTATATGTTTTCTTTTTATTTTCATAAACTTATTTATTATCTTTTTTTTTCACTCTTTAGTCTTGTACGTATACAAATAAATAGCCTTATAATTGATGGTGTTTTTTTTATAGAAGTAAAAATAGTGATAATATTGTAATTTTTTATGTTTTTAAAATGGTAAAAAGTACACAAATCAGAGGGTCTGATTTCTGTACTTCAAATTTTTTAATTTTTTAACACAAATTGGACAGTTCGATTTGTGTACCTCTATAAATTAGACGGTTCGATTTCTGTACTTCTAATAATTTGGACGGTTTGATTTCTGTACCTTTAATAAATTGGACGGTCTAATTTCTACTTCTCTAATTAAACGATTCCATATTTGAGAATAACACTCAAACAATTCACATTTTAAAAAATACTATTACCACGCTAATATTAAAAATAAAAAATTCTATAATTGAGACTAAATCATATTTTAAAAAAAAATTATGCAAAATTATTTATTGTATATATATTTGACACTTATAATAAGAATTCAACAATATATTTTTATGTGTCTATAAAAAAATATTAACATTGTGTAATGGTTACATTTTCTGTTCAATTATTATAAACTTACAATAATTATAGAAAAAATTTTAAATATATCTAAAACGCTAAAATTTCAGTAATTTTAATAATTAATTTTAATTATAAAAAATATATAATATATATTAATTAAAATTAACAGTTAAAATTATTAAAATATCAGTATTTTAAGTACATCTAAAACTTTTTATAACTATAATACAAACTAGTAAAATAGTAGGTCTTAAAAAAGACAAAAAAAAAGAAACATTTAAGTCTATATCCAAATATATTATTAATAACATTATTGAAAGATATTTTCTAACAAGTTTTGCTTTTGATAGACTACAAGATCTAAAACTAATAATAACTGAACAGTTAACAGAAGATTTCCCTCACTCTATATCTTATCCTAATAATTTTCTCAATTTCTACATACATATAGGTTGGGATAGATTATGGTAATTAATCTCTTAAATAAAAGACAAAACTTAATTAGTTGATAAATTTTATATTTACATATTTTCACGAGAAAAATAAAATAAAAAAATAAAATAAAATTCATCAACAACTTTATAAATATATATTCCACATGTAGTAGTAGTATCACATCATAATTGCTGAAACATGCATGCATGAAATGATACCACTATAGATACTATACAACATGACAATGCAAATGCTAACATGCAAAAAAGAAGTATCAATTTTGAAGAAGCACTTGTTGACCAAACAAAATGCATGCTTGCTTGGTAGTGGATTATTGGAAGTACTATATATATAGCATAATGTATGGTACCATAGCCTTAAATTAATTCACATGGCACTCCTATATATATAAATTAAAGCTAAGGTTGAAAAGTGGACCGTGCACACGAATCTGACAAAAACATAAACCCCCATAAGCCATGCAATATTCTCTTTTATTTTTTCTCTCATCTCGGTTCTCACAAAAACTTACAGTTATCCCCCACACTCTCACATGCATGGCCTGACATTGCCACTCATTATAACACATGCACATGCAAACACACCATTACACTAAACAAATCATTTTTTTAAATAAAAAAATATTTGAACGTGTCGTAGAATATTTATGGTAAAAACTTAAGTGCAGTTGATTTTACGTAAAGTTGATAACTAAGAGTCGTTAGATAATTTGACTGATTTCACTAAATTTTTATCTAACGACTTTTAACTATCAACTTTACGTGAAGTCGACTGTACATGAATTTTCACCAATATTTATAGCAATTTCTTTTATTTAAGATATTTATAAGTTAGTATATAAAAACTTTAAAAATTAAATAATCAAAAATACTTTCAAAATAAATATTAGATGGCATGGCCTATTTACATTCCACTTGAGAAGTTGTTGGAAAACTTTTTTTGATAGCAATTTTTGTCACAACATGTCGTAATATTCTTTTAACTGCAAAAAAGAAAAATGTTTAGGTGTTTTGAGAGTAAATCAATATTTTTATTCTTATAAATTTTATTGATTTCTACATCAGCATTATAAGTCTCATGTAATTCATTTTTCAAAAAATTTAAGTTAATATGAAGAGACATATAAAAAATTATATTTTTAACATATTTTTTAAAGTAATATAGTCTCTTTTTGAATTTATTTAAATTTTTATATATTCCATTATTTTTCTTAATTGATTTGTGCTAAATTTTTTTGAGTCTAATAATGATCGAATTATAAATTTTTTGATGATAAATATTTTAATAATATGTCATAAAATTACTTTTTTCAAAAATTAAACCAACAGAAAAAAGTATATAAATAGTTATATCTTTAATAATAAGTTTATTATTTTTTTTTTCAATTTTAAACCTAAAATAAAATCTTACATCCTAAATTCTAAATCTTAAATTTTAAACTTTAAATCCTAAAAGTATAATAAATTCTAAAATAAAAAATAATATTAATATGACAAATAAATGACACAAAATAAAAATATTCATTTACTTTTACAACACAAGAAATTTTCTAAAACAAAAAAAAAAACAAAAATACAACATAAGAAATTTTCTAAAAACAAAAAATATATATATATTGAGGGTCTGCCGCTGGCCAATGGATTGCTGTATGTACAAGGCGGGGTTCAAACTCCTGACATTTGCTTAAGCGGACGAGTGAGCTGCTAACTCGACCAACCCAAGTTGGTTAGGTAAAAGTATTATATTATTTCTGGTAGTGATTCCTTTTCTCTCTCCCTCTTTTTTTCTCTTTTACTATCACTACATCTTCTCTTGGTTTAAAGGCAATGCATCATCCAAAAAAGCAAACAAACAAAACCCTTCTCCTTTTTCCTTTCATGGTTTGATCAATATAGTCTAGAGTCAATGTTGAGTACTATACAATGCAAGCAAGAAAAAAAAATAAAATAAAATGAAATAAACAAGGCTAATAAATAATAATACATGGTAGTTAGAGTGTTATGTGATGATAAATTAAATTAGGCCTCATTCTCTTGTCTTATATATGGATACATAAATTGGTGATGATGATGGTATTGATGATGCCATCATGACGATACATATTAAAACAAATTAAACAAAAAAAATTCAATAATATATATTAAAATACAAAAAAATATATAAAAAAAATAGAAAGGGAGAGAGAGACTTATCTGTGTTTAGTTGGGCACTCATATAAGAATGAAGAAGAGTGGGAAAAAGACAGCATAGCGTATAGCTAAGCTAACGCACTTTCTCTTAATGGGAACATGTACATTGCTAAAGCTATCATTGTTCTTGGTCCCCTTCCCTTAGTACCATGCTAAAATCAAAAATCAAAATCAAAATCACACCATAGCCCTTGGAATCTATATATTGTTACCAATTACTAAAAGTCATGCTAGCCACCCCATGCATGATTATTACGTATACACACAACCACAATAATATTCCTACAAATTTTCCTTAATTATCCTTTCTATACTCTTTGGACACCACTTTCATAAAGACATTAAAAATGTCTTTTTTTTTAAATGTTTATATGTATCATGATATTATTGGTCATCTTTATTAAATCGGTTAATAATTTATTTTTTAATAAACTATAATAAAATCGGTTTATTATAGCAACAATAATAAACATAATTGTACGTATTATAATTATTAGACTCAATTTGATCCAATCGATTTACACAATCTAAACCGAATCATGTTTAAATTTTTTATAAAAAGATAAATATATCCCTAATTTAAAAAAAACCAAAAAAATATGATCCAATGGGTTATATAAATTAGTCAGTTAACAATTGGGTTTATTGTTATTGTTATAAAAAAATCTTTTTTATTCTAATTTGTTAAGAAATTCAAAAATAACCGATTCATTAATACGTCCAATAATAATGCAACACATAAGTGTCTTTATAAAAAGACGTTTTACGCATCTTTATTTAAAAGCGGTTAATTATAAATAAATATAAAAAATTAATTTTTAGTTAGTCAATATTAATTAATTTTTTTATGATAAAATTATTCTTTAATCTTTATTCTTTTTTAAAAGTTTAATAATTTAAAATTTAAAATAAAAAATTTAGGATAATTTAAAATTTTAAAATTTAAGATTTAAAATTTAAAATTAAAATAAAAAATTGAATTTTATTAACCGAATTAATAGAAAGTTTTAATAGAATTTTATTAATCGAATTAATTACTAATCAATATCTTATTAGTTTTGTTAAACATATTTTCATTTTATAAGTATTAAATTAGTATTAATTTATTATGATTAATTTTGTCAGTAATTAAATTTTTTAAAACTACAAATAATAATTTATTCAATTATATAATTTACTTTTTTAGTTCTTAATTAATTTTATAATAACACTGTTGTAAGGATTGATGATGGAATTCATGGTTAATTAAAATATTATATAATTGAAGCATTAAGTCTAAGACCGTAATTTGAAACAAATTAATTAAAGTGACACATGGACGAACCTCATTATGGAAAATAGAAAAAAGGAGAGATAGAAAAAAGAAAAGGGAAAGGGAGAAGAAGAAGAAGAAGAAAAACACAAAAAGACAAACTCTTAATCTGGAGTTGTTTTCAGCGCCAACTTTATACCAATAAACTTGTGAATTGTGATTGGTTGTGAGACTATTATTTTTAAATAACACTACTTATTACGTCTAACTTGGTTTCGTTCACACTTAATATATATATTATAAGATTTGTGCTTATAAATGAAATAATATACTCTTATGATTGCTATCAAGAATTTTAGTTGACAAAGTAGCGATTCTCGCCTCTCCTTTTTTTTTTCCCCTTTATCTAATTAATTAAATTATCACACCCGTTATTTATTTTATTTATATATATCCACATTTTGTGCGAGATCATTTTCATGCACGAATAATTTTATACCTATGAGATTTTTTTTATCAAGAATGATACTATATAAACAATCAGAATAGACAACTATGCAAAAAATATTAAAATATAAAAAGAAAGATGTGAATTATACGCGTTAAAATTCAGACTAATTTATAGGTGTTTGTATCGTACAGTACACTTTGGATCGGTTTAAAAAAAATTAATTAAATCCAAAATATATACATAATTTATTGCGGCTCGATTTATTTAACTTTTTATATTTTATTATTAAAAATAAAAATAATTTTAGATTGAAAAATAATAAATAAATTTTATTTTACATTCACAAAATACTTCAAAATAATAATGTGTACATGAATAAGATAAAAGTTAACAACAAATTAAACATATTATAAATAAAAATTAAATTTAAATAAAAAATAAAAATTTTATACAAATTGCATAATTTAAATTTGAATTAGATCAATTTTAAAAAATAGACCTAAAAATTTGATTTATTCATGTAATTTTTTTAAAATGAAAACCAATCAAATTCAAATAAGTACAATTTTAATTGATTTTAATAATTTCATCTAGATGGATTTGAATTTTAACCCCCTATTATTATATGTATTATATATGATAAAAACTTACATATAATTATTTTTATATGAAATTGTTAATTAAAAATTATTAAATAATAATTTAATTAAATATTTTAAATTTTTTAATAATTATCAACTAATAATTTTATATAAAAATAATTACATGTAAATTTCTATCATGGTATATATTTTGCATGAATCTTGAGGATGAAATGTTAGGGTAGAAAGATATCAGCATCATAGAAGGAGAGAGCGTCCCTTTGATTCCAATCCATGCACTGTCACGCCTCTCATCTCTTTTGGTTTCTTGCTGCCTTTATAAGCGCATCACACATTATATCTTCTTTTCTCTATTTGGCAAACCCATTTTCTTTATAGGAAAAATTAGGTTACAACATCTCACACCTTATGTATCACATATACATTGGTTTTTTACGGTATCTTTTAATTTCACATGTCAAAGATTAATTTGTCGCAATACTAAACTTCATTTAAAGATTTATTATTGGCCAATAAATTACTATATGCACAAATCGATATTCGAACCCATAATACTTACTTAAGCGCAGACTAATAAACTAACTACTGAATCAACCTAACTTTAGTTATCGTGAATAGTATTATCATTCTATAAGTTTATGTTTGGTGCAAGTAAATTAAAATAGACCTCCAATTATAATTGATTGGTTATGTACACTAAACATATAAATTAAATCATTAGAAAGAGGAAACTTGGAAAAACTCTACTCTTTCTATTCATATCTTTGAAAATAACATGCTCAACTTATTTCACAAACCCAGTATAATATATATAAGTTCCTAAGTTACTTTTTTTAAACCCTTGGAAATTAATGTTGAAAGGCCCTTTTTACTAGTTGTCTTTTTCAACATTCAAATTGAGATTCTCTTCTACAAATTTGCAACTTGCTTATTACCTCTAGTCCACTACACATCCTAATTATGCTAATTCCTAATTAAGTTATATTTAAATAAAGTTAGATGGTTAATTGAAAATGTTATTTTCATATGAATTATAATATAATATCAAAGTCTATATAATTAAAAGATTTTGAGTTTAATTTTTATTATCTTCAAAAGAAAAATATTCAACATAAGACAAACTAAAAAAAAGGTCTTTATACAATTACGTTTTAAGCCTAAAAATATCTTTCATAAAACAATGTATTAAAGATATAATGATCATGTAACTCCATTATATCCACTTAAACTTTTAAAATAAGTTATGTTTGCCAAATAATGCACCTACTTGTACATATACAAGTTAATTGTGAAGTCATTCAACAAAGACATGTATGTGTATTATTGTTTTGTTTTCACTTTTCATCATTCATAGTCATTTTTTATATCCATATATAATATTGCTCCATTAATTGGTTGAGCCTATCTCAATTATGTTTTCCTCTTTCTTTCTTTTTTTTTTTATTTCCAAACAAAAATAATGAAGAACTGGAAATCCCTCGGAATGAATGTGTATGTAGGAATATGTAATATGTTGCATGAGATAGTTTATGTTAGGAAATTGGTTGATTGACCATTCTTTGAAAGTCATGTATGGTTTCTTTCGAATTAAAGCTGCTTTCCTTGCATGTTTGATGGGCTGGAAAGAAGAGGGCCAGCTTTTCAGCAAGACAGGGCAGCCAAGGGTCTCCATCTCCCTCTTCTCCATCATAATTATTTTTTTGCGTCAAACCAACTCGGGTCGGTCGAGTACTCAGCTTACTCATTCGCTTAAATAAGTGTTAGGATTCGAACAGCAACTTATTAATCAGCAATAGACTTTATAAATATAATTCAGATCCGCGACAAATTAGTCCTTAACTTATCGAATTGAAAAATACCGTATAAAAAAATTATTTTCTCCATCAATCTTTCAACAATATCATCCACTTATAACATATCAACTACTACAACTACGTGTATATATATATATATATATATAGTACTCCATTCAACACTCATATATATCTTAGCTAGTAATAGTATAGTTAGGAGTTTTAATTTGCCTTTTTAATTATTTAGTAAAATTTAAATAAATAAAAAATTGTTTATTTTTAAAGTATAAAAAATTAAATTTTTATTTTAAAATTAGAAAAGAATTAAATTTCCCAATTATTTTTCATATGTAGTATATCTAAATTAAAGACCATTTCTCAATTCTCATCATCTTGGTTCTAGCTAGTAAATAATAATAAGTCCCTTCCACAATGAAGAGAAACTAAAAATAAATAAATAAATAGAGCGAGATTATACATATTCTTTATTTTGACACAAAATTATACTAATCTTTTTAGAACTTTGATAAAATTCAATCGAACTTCTTTTTATTTGTGTAAGTGACTTTTTTTTATAAGAAAATTAATTAATGTTATAATAGTGTTATATATATTTCAAAATACAGGGATAACATGTTAATTGCCTAAATTTTAAGAGAATTAATTATTTTAAATATAATGGACTAGTGGAGAATTAATTCGAATTTCACCAATTTGTTAAAGAAAATCACTTTTATTGATATCATATAGATTAGGATTGGATAATTGTAAATTTTAAATTAAACTAAAAATAACACAAAAAATTAATTTAAATTAATCTAATAATTAATAATTTTTTGACGAATTAATTTTTAATTTATCAAATTAAAAAATATAAAAAAAACAAAAAGAAGAATGGTACAAATAGATGGAAGAGGGTGGGAGGCACATGGTTGTTACAAGAGAATGTCTTAGAAATAAATTAAAAGCCCACGTCGCTATGTTTTTTTTCGATCCCTCGTTTTGTGTGGAAGACACCATCATCATCATGCATGCCAAAACGAAAGTCCTATCCCCATTTATTTCTTTATAATTGGCCTCTCTTAATAATAATGAATTAATGACTTGTGTTGTGTGTCTCTAATGTCCTTATTATATATGCCACACCCCCTTTTTTTAATATTTATTATTATTGTAACATCTCTTTGTACCTTTTTTGCTATTTTATGTCATTCTTGACAGATAGGTCATCATTCCCCTCCCACTATTTTAATTAGATTATTAGTCCCTATATATATTATCTTTTTTTTAGAAAAAAAAGTAGGCTGATTTTTTTGTGTGGAACAAATTTTGGTGTTTTTTTTGAAAAATGGGATTATTTGATGTAATTACAGATGTGTGAATTTTGTAGAAGATAAGTCAACACGTGGGGGCGTGTTGCAATACATGGGGGATGTGTTGGACACATGGCAGTGTTCTGGCCAATACGTGAGGAGCGTGTTGGACACGTGTCAACATATTGGCCAACACATGGGGGCGTGTTACATCACGTGGAGAGCGTGTTGAATGATTTCCACAGTACTGTAATACACTTCAAATATCAATATTCAATCAAAATACCATCATTTTTTTCATATTAAAAATAATTTCTAAAAAAAGTAATTCTTTTTACTTTTTAGTTTTATTGAAAATTATTTAATTTTTAATAAATATAAAAAAATTTATTTGTTTTTGAGAAGGTGGAAGTATCATTCTCCTCTTTTAATTCACATTCCCAAGTGCAACAAAACACACACATAACAACAAAATACCCAAAAAATTGCACTTTGTTTTGATCTCTCTTAGTGTTGATTGTTTAATCACTACTTTTTAGTATTTCAATACCTTTTTTATTAAACAATAATTATGTGTAACCATTTTGCATGATCACTCCAGATTCATTAATACTATATGATCTATAGCAGCTTGTGTTATAGTATTTTTAATATGGTGAAAATTCGGGTCAAGTCAACTTTATGTGAAGTTGATAGTTAAGAATTGTTAAATGATTTGATTGATTTGACTAAATTTTTATTTAATAATTTTTCGTTATTAACTTCATATGAAGTTGATTGCACCTGAATTTTTATTTTTAATTACTAATAAATTAATTAAGAAAAAAATCTTAAACGGCCCTTGACAACTTCAAAAGACAACGAGACCTTGACAAAAAAAATATCCAACCCGATTCCTGAACCTTATTTTTATAGAATTATTAGTTCTTAAGCCAAAAAAAATTAATGTTTTTTTTTGTATAGAGACTCATCAATCCTAAAACAAATATCAGAGATCGACTTAAATATTTTTTTTTTGGTCAAAAATCTCATAGTCCTTTCGAAATAATTTTTAGGAGTCGGATTAGGTATTTACTCATTAATTAAAGGATGGGCAATATATATATATATATGAACCTATACTATTAAATATATAGTACTTAATAATTACATATATAGTATTATAGACACTAATTATGTTTTGGTATTGCTGCCATGCCACTCTCTTTAAAACCCTAAGACAAGAAAAAAAAAGGGGGTTTGTGTATGTAAGAGTCACTGTAAAAGTAAACTTTTTGAGAACATTTTGAAAAGTTGAATTATTCAAAAAAGCATGCAGTTGAATGTTCAGAAGGATTAGGTCCATTATATTGATTAGGATGATCACTTTGAAAATATCAACACAAAGATAGAAGAGTTCAGACCATGAAACCAACATGCAAATATGCTACAACATCACTAGCAACAAAATATGATCTCAAAAGAGAACACAACACAATAAGTTTCAAGCAGCCCCTTTTTTCTTTTTGTCTTTTTTTTTTTTTCATTTGTCTTTTAGTTAGAAAACATATATATACACTCACTTTCTAAGACAAACCTAAAGAGAAGTGTTACATAAACTAATCAAAAGGATCAAACAAAAACACTAAAAAAATATATATACTAGAGATTTATTTCGTCTTAGCCGAATTTTGAGACAAATTTTAACTGTTTTTGGCAAAAAAAATAAAGAAAAAAAAATTCATCAATTTAACATCAAAATATTCATACTAATTAACAATAAATTTAGGGGAAAAAACTAGAATTCATTTATATTATATTCTATGTATAAGTATACAATTACTTCATCCAGTTTTATTTATGACATATTTTTTGAAAATTTTATTTTATTTTAAATTTATCTATAATTAATTCAAAATCTTTGTATTTTTATTTTGTCTCCAATAATATACATATTTTTTGTAAATTATTTATAAATATGTCGATAAATATTTATTGGATAAAAAAGTATATATGTTTAATTAAGTGTTGAAGGATTCCCTAATATAAACTCACTTATTTTTTTTAAAAAGTTATTATTCATTCATTGTAAATATATATGAGGAATAAATAATTCTAGTTAAAAATGAGGTTTTTTTGGGGGGTGAGGTTTTGTTTAGTAATTAGGTTAAGCAAGAAGAAGATTAGGGCTAAAAAGGAACTTTTAAGAAAAAAGTGGAGTGAGAGAGGCTTGCAGTCATTTTGTCCTCGGAACATGGCCCAAAACTGTTTCCTCACTTTCCTGTCCACCCCTCTCTCCTAATTATTTAATTTAATTTAATTTAATAGGCCTCTTCCTTTCTTTTCAATTTTCATAATAAAAAAAACCACAAAAGTATAATTACTCTTAATTAGCATATATATGATCATTCAGAAAATATAAAGTAAACTAAATTAAAAATAATAGATGATTAAAAATATTTGAAAAATTTTTATAATAACTTTTAGTATTTTTTTATCATTATTTCACTAACATAAATATTAAATTATCTTTAATAAATAAATTTTAATAATTTATAAATACAAATTCTAAAAAATATAGGTGCAAACTATATTAATTTATATGTACAAAATTCTGATAAATTTAAGTATAAACTATATATTTTTGTATGCAAAATATTTATAAATATGAATATAAATTATTGTTAATTAACCTAATATTTACTGATTATATAATATTATTATAAATATTTTTCTTCTAACATTTTTCATTAAAAAATTGATAAATTTAGAAATACTAAATTAAATTCCAATAATATGAGCTTAATTCAAATCAGTATTGTTAATTAAAGAACTGACATGACATGAGTACATAAATTCTAAAGTTTGCAAGAATAATAATATTAAAAGGAATCTGATGTATGTATATGTATATGTGTATGTGTATATATAAAAAATTGAGGTGACAGAGAGAGCACCATGTTTGCTTCTCTTATTTTTCTCTCTCTCTTAATATCATCAGATAGATATATCTGCAAAAAAAATAGTTGAATTCCTTGCCATCACAACCTTCCAAACAAACAAAATTAATCAAAACTGAGATTTTTTACAACAATTATACTTCTTCTTCTTCTCTTTCTCTTTAGAATCAAAACAAAACCCAACCCCTTATATATATTTATTATATCTATATATGTATGTACATGGCTTCCATGTTATTATTAACAATCATCATCATCATCAATCATCATGAAAATCATCATCATCATAAACCTCTTCTATCATAAAGCAGTCTCTATTATTCTTCTTCTTCCAGAACCTTCTTGTTTGATCCATGGATTATGAGATGTTATGTTATTCAATATGACCATGGTTCCTTCTCAAAACAACAACAACTATGCTTTCTTCTACACTGCTATGAACCAAGTTGAAGGATATAACAGTAATTACACTAATTGCTTATTAGGATCTGATTTTCTTCTGAGGAATCACATGGCAGAGGATCTGTCAAGAGCCACCACCAGCAACAACAACCACCATGAAGCTGAAGAAGAAGAAGAAGCTGAACCAGGTTCAACTTCAAAGGGAGAAAGAGAACAAGAACATGAACATGGAGAAGAAGAAGAAGAATCAGGAATCAACAACAATAATAGCAGTAACTGGCTTCAATTGAGCATAGGTTTTCATCATCATGATCATGATGCAGCAACAACAACAAAACAAGACCATCATCACCATCTTGAAGAAGAAGCAGCTTCAACAATGGCTGCAGCTACAGCAGGTTCATCAGCAGGATCATCATCATCATCACTTGTAGAGCTAGAGTTATTACCAGGTCGCCATTTCAATTGGGCTTCATCATCTTCTTATTCTTCTTATTCAAGGCCAGTGATGTTTCCTTTTTCTTCTTCTTCTTCTTTCTTCTATGAACAACAACATCAAACATCTATGTCTTTGTCCATGTCTATGTCCATGGCATGTGGACCCAACATGAGTGCTCCAACAACAACCTTTGCAACTCATCAACAACAAGACATGATGCTAATGAATTGGGCATCATCGTTTTCTTCACATCCTCTCATGCCTCCTTTTCTTTCTTCTTCTTCTTCGTCTTTGTCGTCTTTATCACAATCTTGTTCTTCTTCTTCTTTGAGGCCTTCTTATTTTCCAACCACTACTCCCTTTCATCATCACTTCCCTCCTCCTCCTCATCAATTTGATGTGGCTGGACCAAGCAGCTCTCAAGATTTCACTTCTTCTACAGTTAGAGTTGTTGATCCTCCAAGAAGACCTCATTCTGGAATTTGGTTCATGCTTCAAGCTCAACAAAACCAGTAAGCTCTATCTATCTATCTCTAATCATAATTAATTAAACTAATTAATCGTGAAAGCTAATGTGCAGTCGACTACGTGAAGTTGATAACTGAGACTCGTTAGATAAAAATTTAATCAAATCAGTCAAATCATTTAATGGCTTTCAGTTATCAACTTCACATGTAAATTTGACTGTACTTAAGTTTTCATTTAAATTAATTAATTCATTCCCATTATTAGTATTGTTCTACTTTTCTTACAGTTTTCAATGCCCTCTTTTTTCTTCTTAATTTTGTTTCATTTATTAGCAATGTGCCTTGTAATTAAGTGCAATTAATTAACTTTAATCATGTTTTTTTCTTTTGGTGTTAATTGATTTGCAATGCAGAGTTAGAGAACCATTTTTACCTCAAATAGCTAAGAGCTACCTTAGAATCAAGTAAGTAATTAATGTTTTTCTTTTTCTTTTTCTTTTTCTCTGCACTTATATATTATAGCTAGCTTGATGAACAGCAATAAGGCTCTTTTTTCATGTCAGTGTGCTATCAATATTTTCTCATGATGATTTGATTTTGTGTATTTTGAAGAAAGAAAGAAAGAGAGAGAGTTTTCATCATTTCATTTTGACTTTCATTTAATTATTTCAGAGATGGAAGGATGACAGTTCGGTTGCTAATGAAATATCTAGTTAGCAAACTCAGGCTCCAAATGGAATCAGAGGTACTATTACTACTTTTCTTAATTAATTTAAATCATTTGTTTAATCTATCTTCTAATATAATTAATGCATTTTAACTTCATCTTAGCTCTTGTTCTATCTTAATTATCCATCTTTTTATTTGTTGTATGCTACCTAAATATTGTTATTATTAGCATCATCTAACCATATTAAGAAAATAGAAAAGTAAAAAATAAAAAATAAAAATAAATCAAGTTACATACGACAATCCGAAAAGCAAAATGGGGTTAATCTTTTTTTTTTTTCATTGTAAGTACCCTTAAGTACATCAAATTGGGGAAAGCCTTTAGGGACATGAAAGTTACATAAGAACTAAAATAGATTTATTATTTATCTCTATGGTGATGGATACACATATAGAGATATATAATAAGATGATGTTCCTTCTTCACATAAATCTTTTATTGAATTAAAAAAAAAATTGAAAATTGTGTAGGTAAAATGTACATTTCTAAATGGTCACATTCAATTTCTGTTTTTTATTTTATTTGCATTATTATATGACACTCATACTCATATGTCATGGAAATTGGGAAACATGATTTTGATTAGATTAGAGTAGACATGGGTTCAATCTTCTATATTCTAGTAAATTAAATCCAAATCCATCCAAGACCAATAATCCACATAGGATCCTAAGTAGAAACTTCTATTTGGTTAGTTTTATGTTTTTAAGTTTGGTGGTGATGAGTGGAATTTGGATATTATAAGTTAGGTGTATGTTAACTATTAAAAAAAAAAAAGAAAGAAACTCAATTAAAGATAATAATAATAATAATTACTAATTACTTCAAGGGAAAAAAAATATGTGTGTGTACTCCATTATTATTATTATTAGTTCTTTTTCACTTCTTCTAGATCAAAGTTATAATTTCACATGAGGAAGCTATATTTATATACTTGATGATATTGATAATTGGGTTAGTTTCACTCATTTCAAATTATAATACTCTATATACGATCGAGTAGTTTATCATTCCTATGACCTACCACTGATTTTTGCATGAAAGTAACCTTTCGGTGGCATGCACCATCATGTATGTGAAGAAAAAAATTTGATAGAAATTGCTAAAATAAGATGGAACTAAACTTATATAGAATTAACCCTAATTAGTTTTTTTATATACCTTTGTTTTTGTTTGTTTCTCTATATGAAAATTAAGCATGTTTTAATTATAAAAAAGGAACTAAATTGTGAATTAGTAGTTGATCATTGAAATGCATGTTATATATGAGTGTTCCATTCACAATATTGTTAACAAACCAATGTAGTTAATCTAAAAATAAATTGTATTATGATTTTTCTAATCTTCCTTTTTCAAATTTTACTAACTTAATCAATAGTATTAAGAATTTTTCTTGTACATTATGTATAGTAATCAGCTCATAGATATACTAATCAATAACCCTAGTGTAATTTTCTTCAATAATCTCTAATAATCTTTGCATTGTGCATGAGTAATGATACATAATCAAAATTCTAAAGTATAGCTAGGACACTAATGTTGTGTATTTGGCTGAAGTATTGAAAACTCGAGTGGAATTAACAAAGTCAAACCTGTTAAATTATTTAACGAGTCTCAACTATCAATTTCGTATGAAGTGAACTGCACTCGAGTTTCTATATATATAGTAATTATTAAATATGTGCACGAGGCCATGCATTAAGTGATATTATTATGGTGTGCACATTATAGTGTGTGCCCCATAACATACTTCATGCACACTTCATCATCCAACACACCACTACTAGTTGCTTCCTAATAATTACTGGAAAAAGGTTTTGAATCCTTAGAAGAAGAAACCATGTAACATATGTATATATATGGAATATATTAAAATTATTCATACATTCCTTTAATACATATATATACATATATAAAATGATTAGATACTCACCCAACTATGTGTCTCATTTGTACTTTGCTATATGATACCAAATACCGTACTTACATACATCACCCACTTTGGAAACATTTATGAACCACTCTTGAATGTGAATAAGTATATATTAAAATTTTCACATTTTTAAAGATATATAAAAAATTTAATAATCTTTATAAATAGTTGTTATTTTAACATCTTTGATGGATATGATAAATAGGGGTAGTCCAAAGCTTTTTTTTTCAGAATTTTTTAAATCCAGATTTCACTTATTATTACATGATATCCCTTATCAAGCTATTAGTATATGAAATTGATCAAAAATACCATTTTTGAAGGAAAAAAAAAACTTTTTTTCTTAGGAATGCATGTTTGTCTTTAGAGTGACTTGTTTTATTAAACTTTTACACTCTTATAAGAATATTATGAATTAAACTTTTATCTTCATTATTTAATTTAAATTCCAAATCTAATGATATAATTAACATCTATAGCATTTGCTAGTTAGTGTTCCTTCTCCTCCCCGCAAAGTTTTGTTAAAAGTCTTAGAAACTCTAATTATATGCTTTGATCATTCTCGGTAACATTATTATCTCTTTTTGTTTTTTCCTCCAACTATTTTGCTAATTTTCAGCATAAGTCTTAATAAGTAATTAAGTTTCCAATGAGTGCTGAAAAGTATTTTAATACGTGTATATAGTTTTTTAACCTATATATGTTTTATGTTCTATAATTTTTCTTTCTCCAAATACTTTTAAAAAATACATTGATTGATGAGTGGATTGGTTCTTTTTTTTTTTACTGACCATATTAGCTAAATTACTATGATTTGGGTTTTCACCGTTAATAAGATATTTAATTTTCCAAAAAGATTATTTTTTTGTTCTATGGTGGTCAATGTTGCTTGAAAATGAGTCACAATGTTGAGTAGTTGAGTACCTATTGTGTTTGGATTTTTCATTAAAAGAAGTGTTATGCACAAAACAACAAATTAAACCTAATAATAAGCTAAAATATTTGAAATATTATTCAATTAATTTTAAAGTTTTCTTGTTATAAATTTCTTTATATAAAAAAAGAATCGAAAAAAAATGTTAAAAATATAATCATTTATATTATTTTTTTCTATCTGTTTAAATATTTGAGATCAGTAGTATCATGATCAACAAAAAAGAAAAACAGCTATCAATTAAACCTAATTGTTTAGTTGAATTTGTTAGTGAAGAACCCAAAATGTTAGATATACGTTTATGGTTTGCATTACCAAACAATATCTAAAAATATATATCACGTTAGCTAGGTTACAGGACATACACACACATGCAATAGTCGACATTCCATTATTATATATTCTCTTAGAATTTCATGCAAGTTATTCTTTTTCATTCTGGTCAACCCTCCATGTTTTTCTCTTCATTTATTTATAGATCCCAAATCCTCCATTTTATTATTTTTCTTTTTCTTTTTAATTAACCTTCTAACTTCCAACTCATGTTCTCATTAAGATGAGATTAAGACAACAACATTATCTATTTTCTTCATTTCTACCATAAAATGTATATTATTAAAATAATATGACATATAGATGATTGGTCTCTAGATTAATATATATATTATTTATAAATTTAGGATATTAACTAATTTGAGAAATGAATAATGAGAGGCATCAACTAAGTATTATTAACTTGAGAGTGAAAACTCAAGTACATTTGATTTAACGTAAAATTGATAACTGAGAGTCGTTAGATGATTTGATTGATTTGACTAAATTTTTATTTAACGGCTTTCAGTTATCAATTTCACATAAAGTCGACTGCATCTAAATTTTCACCTAACTTGAGAACCTGTTTTAAAAAGGAATAATTCACAACTTACAACAAATTAAACTTCTAGGAAAATACTTAATTTAGCCGTATTATTTCATGGCATCAAATAATTAAACTAAAACTTCATTTGTATTTATGTATTTATTCATTTACATGTTTATATGTTAATTACTATTCTGATGAGAGTAATCCATTTTATTTTAGTTAGAATGTGTGAGGCACTCAACATTATTCCTATCTAATTTATTTTTATTAGGCCTTAGTAATAATAATAATAATAATAATAATAATAATAATAATAATAATAATAATAATAATAATAATAATAATAATGTGAAGTCAACCTAGGACCACTCGGTTATACACATCATCACCAGCCATAAATTAAAATAAGAATAGGGCTAGCTGGTTATTAGGGAAAATCTCATACATATAATTTGGAATAAGAAACTCAATGATTGAGTTTAATAGGTATTATAAATTTGCCCTAATAACATATTCTCTAGGTAGGTAGATATACTTAGGTTAATCTTTACTTGCATGCTTTAATTTTTTAATTAGTTTTATTCAAAATAATAAATTTAGGGCTACAATTTGTTTTCCCTTAGGTATTAGGAGGTTCAATATTAATAAGTCAAAGATGGTGATATTTTTCAGGTATTAAGAGTATTATTGTTGGATCTAATTATAAAAACGGTAACTAAATAAACTAACCATTTTAATCTTAAATCTTAAATATGTTAAGCAAAATATTCTAAATAATTTAATTAGAAAGCCAACCTTTTTAGTTAATAATTTTTTAATTTTAAATCCTAAATCCTCTATAAAAAATTAGTTTTATAAAATAATTAACTGATTAAAAATTGGTTTTAATAATAATTATATTCTAAAATAAGACATGTAAACATAGGGTTTAATTTGGAAAATATATATATAACCTGTTTTGTTATATATTGACAATATGAACATGGATAATAGATAGTCTAGGGAATAATGAATACAAGAAATCAAAAAGATGTCTTTCATGGTGGAAGATATGTGTATCCCTAACTTTTGTTTTAAATTTTGATTTGTTTTCCATTTCCTTATTATTGCTTTTTCTAATTTATAAAGAGTGCATTGACTTTAAGATGTAAAATCACATGTTCCAACTTGGATATATATCTATGATATATCTTTATCTTGGCCTACTTAATTGACAGCACTACTCATATTCTCTATATTCATACAAAAAGGTTGAAAGATATATAATAATATAAGAAAAATTTTAAGGGTATCAAAAATATCGGTATTTCAGTTATTTTAATTATTTATTTTAATTAATATATATTATATATATTTTTTTATAATTCAGATCACGGTTAAAACAATTGGAACACTGGTATTTTCAATACACTTAAAATTTTTCTAATAATATATATGTTTTGATAATTGTTTATTTAACTAATTTTAATTAATTAATTATTAACTCAAACTAACACCATATCCTAGGGCTTTGAAAATCACACGTGGACCCTGTCATTCTCACCACACTTCCATATATACCCATTTTTGCATGCTCTTTCATTCTCTCACCTTTTCGTCACGCTTTCGCTTGTTTTTCCCCACACTTTTCATGTAGGTCCCTTCCATTCCCATTTTTTTCTATGATCCTTTTTTATTTTATTTTTTTTTTGTATGGAATATTTAATTTTGGATTAATTAAAAAGCTCCATCAAAATGTTAAGTGCAGCACTCTCATAAAAAGGGAGAATTCCATTATTATAAATAGGTAGCGTCCATCCTCCACCAACCACAGTTTATGAAACTACATGATGTGATGATTCTCTATAATAACAACAAAATCCAAATCTAATTTTAGTACTATCCACGATTGAAAACTAAGCAATTTCTATAATTTTTTTTTTTATTTTTAGGTAGTATATATTATACCCCAACTAACATGGTTGTTCAAATTATATATATATATATATCTTATGTTTGAGTTTTGTGAATAATAATGAAAAAAAATTAATTAGGAGAATTAATCTTATCATAATGTGAATATGAAGCAATTTTTAATTAGTTTGAATGGAATTATTAGTAGTATTATTATTGTATATATTATAACTCACATCATGTAATTTTCTAGGGCTAATATTAAATTTGTTGTAGATAAACTTGATTAAGAGTTTGACATAATAAGAAATATTTTGTGGCTGAGGTAAGGAGGCGTCTAGTTTGAGTAGAGGAATTATATATACTTTCATACCAAGAAAGTGAAAAAATATCTCATCACAATCTAAATAAAAAAACATTAAAGTTGGTGAGTGATATGCATGCACCATTATAAAAAAAAAAAACACGTTAATTGTTAATTAATTAACATGGTTTAGGAGGGTAGAGAGAGTTAACCTTTTTATTTATTTATTTGTTTGTTGGTAGAAACTCAGATGTAATTAATTTCATATGAAGTTGATATTTAAGAGTCGTTAAATGATAATTTAGTTAAATTTATCAAATTATTTAACGACTCTCAACTATCAATTTCACATGAAGTTAACTGTATCTGAATTTTCACGTTGTTTGTTTGTTTGACATGACTTATATAGAACTAGTTTATAGTTAGTTGATGCTGAAAATAAAATAAAAATAGAAAGAAAATAAAAAGGGCAATAATTTCATGTAGTAATGTTGACGCTCGCATGCATTAGGGTTTGGGTGGCGCAACGTGATAAAGACGTGCATGATGATCCATGAAAATTTTTAGTAATATAAACGCGTAGTGATTAGGTCCCTTCGAACAAGAGAAAATATATATAATACAACTTATTATTTTATATATATCTCATATTAAAATTATGATTATTAATATTAATATTAATATTATGATTATGATAGTCTCTATATGGTGTCTTAGCCTATTCTTCGCCGTGGTTCATGGATCCATTATTTCCATCATATTTTATTCTACGTTCTTGTTTTTGTATGTTTTCTCAATTTTTTTTAGCATAATTTTTAAATATACATCTCTCCCATATCTAAAAACATTGGATACTTTTATACACCTGATGAAATAATTAAAGAGTTGAATAATAATTATATATTGATACAAAAAAATGATAATGAAAATAGGCATGGTGGTTGAATTAAAATAAAAAAATAAAACAATAGATAGTGGTGAATACTGAATAGAGTGAATTTAAATTTTGTCTCTTTTCAATAATATCTTAGTAAAATTTAGGGTAAATTATATTTTTTGTTTTTGAAGTTTGACAAAAGTTTTAAAAATATTTTTAAATTTTATTTTATTTTAATTTTGTCCCAAAAGTTTTCAATTTGCATTAAATATATCTTCGACGGCTAAATTGTCAAAAAATTTAAGACCAAATTAACAATAATGCATAAAAATTATGCTTGAGGGTTGTTCTTATGAAATTGTTGTTGAATTGGTCTTAAATTTTTTAAAAAATTAACCGTCAAAGATATATTTAATGCAAATAAAAATTTTTTAAGATAAAATTAAAATAAAATAAAATTTAGGAATATTTTTAATGGTTTTATTCATTATAGCTATAGTATGATACATTAATACTTATTGATGTAGGATAATACTACTTTATGATAATAATATAAATACTAGTACTATATGAATATGAAAATGTATTTAATTAAATAGAATAGGAAAAAAAAAAAACATTGAAGTCCAAGGGATGATGATTATGGCTTAGGAGCAAAGTCTTGTGGGACCCTATAATGATTAAAGAGGGAGCAGTTTTTAAGATCGTGGGTTGGGTGGCCATTTCCACGATTACCCGCTGCCCAAATATGCGTGCATGCTTCATTTAATAAACTAAATTAAAATTATAGAACAAAATAATTTGCTTTTCTTTTTTTCTTTTTTGTTTTCTCTAACATTAATTAATATGAAAATAAATAGGGGGAAGTGGATCAATCTTATGCGTAAAGTAGAAGTTACAAAGATTGTATGCATTGGTTAGTAGGCCCTAGACGTAAGCCACTGACAAAGCATGACTTCATCCTGATTTCATATTTTCATTTCAATTCTTGCTTAAAAATAATAAAAAAAAGAAATTTTGTCTTAATTTAATTTACTAATCTGCATAACATCACTGTATGTATGTTCCATGCTTTGTTTTAATAAGGATTAATTATTCGGTTAGTTTTTATATTTTATTAAATTTTTAATTAAATTTTTATATTTTTTAATTGAATTTTTATATTTTATTTATTTTTATAATTAAATTATTTTTAAGTGTAAAAATTATTAGAATTAATTAAATTTTTTTTATAAATTAAAGGTATTTATAATTAAAAATATAATTAAATTTTTTATTACATATTTTTAAGAGAAATATTTTATTAATTTTAACATTTTTTATATAAAAAATACATAATTAAAAAATTAAAAATAATATAGTAACTTAATTAAAAAAATATATGAAAATCTACCTGAGTATTTGATAAAATTATATGAACTAATAGAATAATTAACTTTTATGTAATTATTTTTATTTTTAGAGAATGTAGAGTTTAGAAATTAAAATTTGTAATTTAGAATTTAAATAAAATTTATAGCTAAAGAAAATTGTGTGTATCTGAGTATTATTAATTCGTTTCTGCATACACAATACATTGAATGTATGTATGTATGAGAAGAAATTGATAAGATTACTATTATACGTAACATGATGATACCAATTCAAGTTAATGAACTAAAATAAAAATAAAAATCCTACAGTTGTTTCTATATATTCCTTGCTTTCCTTATTCACAAAATGTTGATTATGAAATCATCATAATATGCTATATAAGTTTTGTATATCTAATTATTTATTATTCAATAGTAATGTAGAGTCTTTACTTTGAAGTGAACTAAAGCTAGCGTCCCCTCGCGTAAAGAGAGATACATAGATATCAATAATACTGAGATTATAAGAAAAGTAATCATAACAATGATTCTGGAATTGTATATATGAAAATCATGAAATTGAAAAAGAGTGATAGAGGAATGATATAAAAGTATATATATGCTAATTATAACTATCATTTCTTACACTCACGTAGTCAAGTTAATGTGTATAGGTAATAAGTTCAATCATAGCTAATTATAATATGAATTTTATTTATTTAATTAATTATAAACTTTGTATATATTATTGTGTATTCTAGTATGTTGCAATATTGATGGCACATTTTTAATTATTTCTAATAACATTACTCTTACTAATGTTTTAATAGTGTGATATTATATTAAAGTTAAAATTTTTTAATGTTTAATTATTCTATTAGTTTTTATAGTTTTATCAAATATTTAATTAAATTTTTTTATTTTTTAATTATATCTTTGTATTGCTTTTAATTTTTTAATTAAGTTCTTTTTATGTCAAAATATTAAAATTAACTGAATATTTCTCTTAAAATACATGTAGTCAAAGATTTAATTAAATTTTTAATTATGAATACATTTAATTTGTGAAAGACTATTCAGTTAACTCTAATACTTTTTACACTGAAAATGACTTAATTATAAAATTAAAAGCAGCACATAAACTTAATTGAAAATAAAAAAATATAAAAATTTAATTATAAATTTAATAAAATTATAAAGATTAACAGAATAATTAAACTTTTTTTAAGTGAATAAAAATACTAAAAGAGTTGTTATAACAAAGATTTTTTTTTTTTTTTTTTATCTATTTCTATATATACTTAAACATAACAAAACATATGACATGTGATGTGTGTGCATATGGTAGAATTGAAGATGAAAATGATTATGAATAAAGTGTGGAATGAATAATGATTCAATGAATGAATTGGTATTATTATTGCAGATAGAGATAACATGCAGAGGACAGAAACTTTTACCATTCTTAACGTTGCAGCATGTGAGGGATAACATTTGGACTCAGAGGGACACTACCAACACAACAACAACAACAACATCAACACCTTTGCTTTCAGATTCATCAACCACAGATCATGTCATGGTTCTCCATTACAGTAGAACCAATGCTTAATCACAACTCATCACTTTAATTTTATTGTATCCTTGTTATTAACTTATCTAAACCATTTCTTTTCTTTTTTTACTTGTTCTTTTAATTTTTACTTTTCCAATTTTTCTATTCTAATGGGTTTTGATTATTTTTTTTTTTTGCTTCCTTTTTAAAAAAAAAATTCCCCCCTTATTGATGACATGAATTAGGGTTTTGGGGTGGCAAGTACTATTATTGTTGCCCATAAAATTTTTATTCTCATATATATATTATGAGGTGGGTGGGGAATTATTACCATCATCATCAACTGTATTATCAACAACAAAAACTTATTAATCTAATTTGATCCACTAACCACTATTTTCCCACTTTTAGTTTGTTTTTATTCTAATTTAAGTATTGTTGTGTCCAGCTAAATGCATGTCATATCAATGCTTTTATTTGGATACATGCATGTGTTTTTATTAGTAACATCTAACGTGGGTACAGTTCCTTTTCTAAATTTGTACTTAACAAATTTTAATTCAACTTATATAAAGTTCAACTTTATTTGGTGCAAGTGCAAAAACACATGACATATCCATATAGCTTCTTCTATGTTAAGCATAATATCTCTGAATTTTTCAGTTTTTTTTTTTTTTTTTTTTTTCGCTGCAATATACGACAAAACCCGCAAAAGAGTAAAGCAAAGAGTCAAGTCTATATAAGTTAAAGGAAGACTATGCTAAAACATAAAAGTGGTAGAAGTGAGTATATGAAAGCAAACATCAGGGTTCAGTTATTTCTTCCCCCCAAAATTAATGGTAGTGAAAGATTTTTCCTTTTATGTTTTGGGCCATACGTGGGTTTTTTCATAGATAGAATAATAGGATGATTATGGACTTTCTTCTTGGTCAACGAGAAGAACTTTTTTTTTTGGTCAGGAATGATAAGAACTTATGAGCTAAGAAAAATGATTTTGAGCAGGCCAGCAATTTGCCAATTCAAAATATAAACAAGAGTCCAGGCCCAAAAAGAGCAGAAAGAAACTTCATAGGCCCATATCATCTTAAACCATAGCTAGTGATTTCCTTTGTATAGTGAATGAATATACCCTATTTGAGCTTTTGAGTAGACAAATTAATGGTGTTTATAGTGTGCTGAATTCAAAATATATAACACATCATTAATGTAATTACCTTCGCAAAGTTTGAATAAAGTTGTAATTATTTAGAGCGAGTTTTAGAGTTAAGTAACATCACATATGAGAAAAAGAAAGAAAACTAAGAACTACGGGGACCTCCATTTAAAAGCACACAAGAGCCTAATGTGAAAATAATGCAGATCAAACTCACCGACATTATGCAGAAAATTAACTATGCCTGAGAAAATGGCTATCTAAGTCACAAGCATAGTCAACTATAAATAAAACCATCAAATTCATCCAAAGTATATATAGTGTACATGAGGCAAATTGATGACAATCATCGTATTATTTCAACTTAAAATTCATCCAACGTTGCAAAAATATGAATAAAAAGACCTCAACTATAAATAAAATCCAAACCTCATACAAAGAAAATTAAATGACTAATCACTTTCTATCATACCCAAGATTCACAAGTACATAAAAAGCATGTATCAGTAGCTTTGATTGTGGATTCTCAACATGATTATCAGATCAGCATATATTGTCTAAGCCCAATTTTATATGTCTCCCATTGCATATGTATGCATTATCTCACCATAAAAGAATTATAAGATTATCACAGGTTTTGTATCAAAATTCAAAGCTACAAACTTTAAATATAGATTAAGTGTATGAAAGGTTAAACATAGCAGAGAAACAATAATCCATGCCTCAGACATTGTATAAAAAATGATTATCAATCACTTCAATTGCAAAAACCAGAAAATATGTTATCCTACATGATCAAGTAGCTGAAAGATTAATAGATTAATCAAAATGGAGGACAACACATTATCCAGCCCGTTAATTTTGATTTTCAGATTCAAGATTACAAAGATCTTCAGCTCAATCCAAGCTCCACATGCATAATTAGAGCACGGAAACATCAAACAATTGAAGACTCAAATGAATGAATAGATATGACACCTCCACCAAAAACTAGTTCAATTAAGGTAACAGAACTGCTACTAAAAACAGAGAAAGAAAACAAGTCATCAAAAGCTTCAACTGAAGATCAAAGTATATAACAACCATTGCTATTCATTCATACTTACCAGAAACACAAAAGGAAACATCTTACACATGCATATATCTACATCAACTATATAATTCAAGGTAGCACAATAAGAAAGAGAACTTAAGATTTGGAAACCATAGACACACACTTCACATTAACAATTTACATTACATACATACATGATCATGGAAACCCTTTCCGAAGCTTCTGGATCGCAGTGTACATTTTCCTTCTAGAACCAACGGCATTGATCCCCATATCTTTGAGATCTTCCAATGTCAGCATCGGAAGAAGCTCATCATCCACCTCATGAATCTCAAACATCGGAGCGTACCTACTCAGACCTAGCTCCAGCAACCACGACCTCACCCCCTCGCACTTCCTCCCTTCCCTCGAATCCGATTCAACCACGTCGTTTTCCGAAACCCTAGCTCGATCCGTGTGCCTCCCTATGTGCCAGTAACCGTCGTCGTCGTGGACCGAGTGCACTGGACTGTCATCGTGATAGTCTTCGTCTTCCTGCTCGTAATCGAAATCACGGTAAGCTTCTTCTTCTCCGTTGTCGTTGTTGTTGTTTTCTGTTTTTGCTGCTGCTGCTGCTGTTGTTACTGTGGTTCGAGGAGCGAAATTCGATCTCACACGCTTTGTTGCTGTTGAAGCTCGCTTCGATTTACCGCGTTTGTTACCGAATTCAGCGATTTCTTCGCCGCCGTTAGGGAGGTTCGTTAGGGAACGAGCCTTCGAGTTTGTCCTGGAAGGTTCTTTCGAGCGGATACGCCAGCTCCATGGAGGCATGCTCGGGCGGCGCGTGTGAGTTTCATGGTTGGTTGCGGAGGCGCGTTGGTCTCCGATCTCTCCCAGACGAACGCTTGGACGGCGTTGACGTTTCGGAGCGAGTGGCGGAGGACCGGGATTCTCAGCGGCGGGCTGCTGCTGCGCCGTTGTCGTCGTAGGATCCGCTGCCGTTTCCTCCGGGGCGGAAGGTGCGGTGGCGATTGGAAGCTCCGGCGGCGGTTGGAGTGTTTCGGGCTCAGCCGCCATTATAGTTACAGTTGCAGTGAGAAGGTGCGCAGGATAAGGGAGTCAAGGAGTTTTCCGGTGAGGTGAGGGCGCAAACAGTGCGATACGGTTCCTTATGTCTTGACCGTTGGATGGTTTCCGAAATTTGTGGTAGTGATTAGTGTATTATGTGGAGGAGAATGGTCGTAGATTCAGGATTGGAACAACAACCTGAAAGCTAAATGGGTCCACTCGCCAATTGCCACGTGTGACTCACTAATTAATCATAGTGGATTCTTCTTTTTGTGTTTGAATTGATTAGTGATAGATGACGGAGTTGATAATTTATTTTATTTTAGGTAAAAATTTATAAGCAGAGGTTGATATTTACAAATTGTTAAATAATTTAAGAAATTTGATTAAATAATCTTTTGATTTAGATTTTATGTCTTAATGTCTATAAAAAAACAATCATCTCGGTACTTGAGTATTTAAAATTATATAATTATATAAATTTAATTGAAGAAAATAAAAAGTGTTCGCTACATTAGTTAAATTTTAAAAGATTCGAACTTATCTGAATGAATTAATTTAAGAATTTAATTTTAATAACAATAATCAAATCTTAGTTTTTCATGTAAAACTTTTGTTAAAAATTAATTTCTTACTTGATTTTTATCATCATGCCGTCATGCGGTTGATCTATTCCCTTTTTATTCACATTCTATTAGAGGAATAAAAAATTAAAAATAATAATAAAATAAAAATGAAATTGCCATTAGCAAAATTTAATTCCAAAGTCTTAATAAATGTGGTATTGCATGAATTGAATTTTTATGCTATGTACGTTTTTTTGGGGGGGGAGGGGGGAGGCAAGGTAGAGAAAATCGAGATTTTACGTGAAATCGGGAAAGTAAATAAAAAACGTAAAACGTAAAATCTTAACAAGATTTAAATCGTAAAATCGTTAGACTTAGTACAAATTTCGTAAAATCGATAAACTCATTTAAAATCGTAATATCGGAAGATTTTAAGAGTTAAATCGAGATTCTAGCTACTATGGGGGGAGGGGAGGGATTCTGTCAACAAGGGAGTCAAATGTTTAATATAAGATTATTTATTTAAAATGGAGAAGTATTTGAGATAATCCTTGTCCATAATTATTACATTTTTATTTTGATTATGAAACTTAGGTGGATTTGCCAGTTAACTTGTCTACATTTCTGGTATAGGAAAAAAGTTAATATTACTTTTAATCTATTATTTAAGACTTATATCACATGTGAACATGTTCTAGCTAGCTAGCATGCCATATGAATGTGAAGTCTACCACAAAATAATCATAAACGTAATAATAATGACACTCTTCTCAGTTCTCACTCCAGATATATGTCATCTTTATAAAAATAAAAATAAAATGAAAAAGAGAGAAGCTGAATCTATTTGATATTGTTAAAGAATTTAAGATTAAGATGCCCGTGGTTTGAACTGAAAGGACAAGTAGAAATATTTTCCTGTTAGAAATGAAAACGATTGTGTCAAGCAACATGTGGCAATTCTTTTCTCAAGCACACTAATTTTTTTAATTTATTTATAACGACGTAACTATCTCACTAGTTTCTTTTTTGGCCAAATATTATTGGCATTGTTGCCTTGCAATGAAATGTGGGATTCACTTGTTTTCCCTAAAAAACAAAGCAGGATATTAGAGTGCAAATGAATGTGAGATATAAGAGCGACTTAAGCTATATGTTATGTGGTCGATGATCTCACAATCTCTTTGCTGCAAAGGGTTACAGTGAAAATTATTAAGATATTTATAATTTTTTCTCGAGAAATGTTAGGGGTCAACAATTTTGGTATTTTGTAACCATCAATTGGTTATAATAGTATTTTTAATGGTGTAAGATTACATCCAATAATAAAAAATTACTCACTTTTTTTTATGGTTAAGTGCTAGTCAAAAAATACAAGAATTACTGGTCCATAGACTTTTTCTTTTTCTCAGTATTTAGAAAACGTTATGTTAAATGGCAATACTCTTTAGTTAAATCGCAAGTAAATATTCAACACCCTTAGGTTTAGGCTGTGTTTGTTTCTGAGAAAGGATAAGGCAAGATATAAAAGATAGAGACACAAAATTTTATGTTTTTTATTCTGTTTAATAATAAATTAGAACAAATTATAAAAATTTAATTTATTCTCATTTAAAAAATTTGAGAAGAAAAATATAATAATAAAAAATATAATTATAAAAAGCGAACAAGAATAATAAGAAAAATAAAAAATAAGTTATGTCTCTTGTTAGTGTCTCTATGTCCTTCCTATTAGAATAGACACAAAATATATTAATTTAATGTTTCTAAATACAATATCTTTATTCATATTTTATCTGTTAAACACAATTTTATATCTCTGTATTTCTGTTTTAATGTCATATTCCTAAAAACAAATGCCGTTTTACTGTCCACTTTAAAATAGAATAAGATTATTTCTGTCAATAAAATATATCCGATCTTATTTTTATTCTTGATTAAAGTGAGTTAAGACGATCTTTCTATCATTTTCTAAATCAACACGGCACTTAATTTTAGTAAGGAAAGATGACAAAAATACTGTCTGGACTTATTTTAATAAAAAATAAAGACTAAATCAAATGTATTTTATTGATAAAGATCATCTTGTTTTATTTAAAAATTATTTAATCAAATATCATTGTTATTACTTTGATTTAGTAAAAAGTATTTTTAACTTAAAAATGTTATCAAATTAATCTTTAGTTAAATATATTAAATCCTCTAAATTTTTTATTTTTAGTTTTTTACGTAGTTACCACCTACCAGTCATAATTTTGCGTATAATCTTTCTTGATAATTTAAATTTTATAATCTTTAATTTCGAATCCAAAGTGGTCTATTTGTGCATAAGGTAAGAAGATAAGAAAATGAAGTTAAACGAGAGGGGCAAGAAAAACATGCCTATTCACTTAGAAATCAAAATCACGACCGCAAGAATAAATACATAGCCTAGTGCGTGTATTACACTGCACACTCTTACCACTGTCATTCTCAATCCAAGTTGCACGGTTCCTTTCGGGGATCACTGACGTGTACGGTCCAGATTCAAAGTCGAGTCACAAATAGATTCTCCCTCGTGTGATCCCTATATAAACCTTCCATTTCTTCTCTCTTCTCTTTAATTCGCCACTCTCACGTTATTATGTTTTGTTTTTTCTAATTGAAAAGGAGAATTATTATTACAATTTTTTCGCCTTTCTTCTTTCTCAGCGAAAAAAAGTTCTATTGCTTCATCCACGCTTCGCATCTGAAGACATGAAAACCTTCTAATTCCCGATCTATCTCGTAATTCAGATCTGACACTCCGCGAAATCTTGGATTCAGTTTGATTTTGATTGCCTTGGTTTTTTTTTTTTTTTTGAACATTGAGAAACCCTAAATTTCACCAGATCTTGAAGAAACACAACTTGGAAACCCTAACTTTAAATTTCGCCTTAAAATCCGCGAGTTTGTTTTTTATTTTTTATTTTCTTGATTTAAAACAGAGAAAGAGAGAGCGTATGTGTGCCTTTTTGTGTTTATTGTGGGCTGGATTGGATTTTATTCGATTCGATTCGATTGGATTCATTTATGGTTTTTAGATTTTCTGATTGTGAGAACTTGAAGGCTATAAAATCGGAAGGTATGGAGAGGGGGGTAGGCGATGTGGAAGAGGGTGAGATTTCCGATTCTTCTATAGAAGAGATCACTGAAGAGGTTTTCAAGAACAAAGAGGCTGCTAAGTTGGACAGCAGCAACAGCAACAGCAACAGCAACAACAACAACAAGCAAAAAGGAAGCGATCCTAATGTATGGACTGTTCATGATCTATACTCCAAGTACCCTACTATATGCCGTGGCTATGGTTTGGTTAATCTAGCTTGGGCAACAGCTGTACAGAACAGGTCCCTTAACGAAATTTTTGTAATGGACGTTGATCCTGATTCGAATGCAAATGCTAATGCCAGTGCTGCCATGTCTTCCAATCAATCGTCTTCTGGGTCTGCTGGTGTTAAGGAGAATGCAAGTGAGGTGGTGATTGTGGATGATGATAAGGAGGAAGGAGAGTTGGAGGAGGGTGAGATTGATGATGATGGCGCTGACCCTGAAGCATCAGTAACAGAGAGGGTTCAGAGTGCTGCTGAATGTGGTGTAGTTGCTTCTGATACTGATTCCACATCTGATAAGCTCAGTGTTAGGGAGGTTCTGGAGGGTGTTACAGTTGCTAATGTGGAGGAGTAAGTGAAGAAACTGTTGATGGGTTTTGTTTGTTTCAACTAATTTGCTGACATTGGAGTTTATTCTCACTGAATCGATTTTGTTTTATTTGTGGCTATTTGTTCTTGTAGATCGTTTGAGGGGACTTGCTCTAGGCTGCAGAAAACTTTGCAGCGATTGCCTGATGTGCTTTCTGGACTTGAGGTTTCTGAAAGGGATGATCTTGTTCTCTTGGCATTTAAAGCAGTTGAATTAGTATATTCTGTAAGACCCTTGTGATTCTCCCCATGTGGATTCTCTAGATATCATATCTTGCTCTTCTGTGGATTGTTTCACCACTGTTACTTGTTCATTGTAGGTATTCTCCTTCAAGGACAGTTCACGAAGGGAACAATGCAAGGATACCATTTTAAGGTCCTCAACGTATAAATTTTTCACTCAGTAGTTTTGTATTCTATGAAGATACAAGCTTGAAGTACCTTCTTTCACTAACATGTGTCGCCTTGGTTGAAATTTCTGTCAGATTACTCTCTTTGGTAAAGGATCAGCTTGCACAATTGTTCTCTCCTGATAATATGAAAGAGGTGATGCTTCATACAGTTTAGTTTTGGAAATAATTTCAACTTCATTAACACAATGTTCAATCTAGAGAAAGTAAGATAAGAGTCTGAAACATTGTTTCTCAATTATGCAGATTCAGGTCATGATTTCTGCTGTTGATTCTATTGGTGCTTTAGACAATATTAAGGCTTGTGCCAACGAGACACAACTGGTGATCAAGGAGATAACGACTAAGGAAATTTCAGCTGTGAAAGCTGGGGAATTTGTTTCTTCTAGCAAGCATTTAAACACTAATTCAATAGGTTCATTGGAAGTTTTGAAATATGGACAAAGTAATATTAAAGGCAGAGGGATTCTACTCCCACTGTTAGACCTTCACAAGGATCATGATATAGACAGCTTACCATCACCCACACGAGAAGCACCGTCATGCATTCCTGTTAGCAAAACATTTTCTGTTCAAGAGGGAACGGTTGGTTCTAGGTTGCCTGCTAGTAAGATAGAGTCTGGAAAGATGGAAGTTGAAACCGAAGATTCTAAGTTTCATCACTATGAAACTGATGCTTTGAAGGCTGTTTCCACATATCAACAGAAATTTGGTAGAAGTTCTTTTTTTACATATGATAAACTTCCAAGTCCAACACCTTCAGGTGATGGTGGAAATGTGGATGTTGATGCAACTGAGGAGGTCTCAAGTGCTCCAAAGGGTGCTTCTTTGAGAAGCAATAAGCCAACCGTTTCAGAGCAACCAGCTGTTTCTTCTAGTTCTATTGATGGTTCTAGTTTGCATGGACTGATTACCTCAAGAACTGATGCTCCAGTTTCTGGATCGTACCCTATGAAAACATCAGCTAAGAGTAGAGATCCTAGGCTGCGTTTCATTAATTCCAATTCCAGTGCTACTGAACATGCTGGAATGATGATGTCAAGAAAGCAAAAGGCTTCTGAAGATCCTTCTCTGGATGTTGCCGTAGCAAAGAGACTAAAAAGTTCGCTAGAAAATACTGAGCTTAATACAAGAGAAATAAGAACTACAACTGGAGATGGTGGTTGGTTGGAAGAGAATAATGTTATTGGGTCTCAGTTAATAGAAAGGAACCATTTAATGGAGAATGTGGATTTTGAACCCAGAAATACCATGACAGTGAGCAGTTCCCTTCCTGTTTCTGGTAATTTCAATGTGACTAATAATGGAAAGGAGCAGGCACCAGTTACAAGTAATATCAACACAGCTTTTCCTGCTTTGCTCAAAGATATTGCTGTAAATCCAACCATGTTGCTAAATATACTTATGGAACAACAGCAGAGATTAGCAGCTGAAGCCAAAAAGCCATCTGATCCTGCTATGGGTACGATGCATTTACCAATCCAAAAGTTGGCAATGGGGTCAAATGCAACCGTTAGTATTGGTCCATCAATGACCGCTGCTATTCAGCAAAAGTCAACTGGACCCTTACCGGTTTCATCGCAAGCAACTTCCACGGTAAATATGTCTTAAAAAGTATTCTTAATGCTGCATGGATATGGCCACATGTATTGGTATACAGTATGTGGGTTATAACAATTATCTTAAAGTTAGGGTACAGATGCATGTCCATATGAATCATAATCACAAACACAAACAATAGCATAATTAAATAAGACTTTAGTGCCTTAAACTCCCAAGCTTTCAAGAAAGCATTACAAAAACATATTAAACATGCAAAAATGTCAACAGTAGTAGAAGATTTGAGGTGGCAAAGTAATAGTTCGTTCCACTAAAGTACAAACCATATAGTGTGGTACTCTGGTTGCAGCCTTATATTTTCCAAGTATCATCTTGGATTTAAGTTTAACATTACCACATTTTTTCTTTGTACCAAATAATCTGGTTCTGAATATGGCAACCATTGAGATTATCCATGTAGCATCATAGAGTACAAACTGCTTAAGTCAAGTTCAAATTATCTATTTCTTCTATTCCTCGTTATTGTGAGGTTTAACTTTAAAGTTTTAACTTCTTTATACTCGATCTAAAATAGGTTTTTAATTTTAACTCTTAATGACACAGACACAAATCCTACAAGATGATCCAGGGAAGATTCGCATGAAACCACGTGATCCACGGCGTATTCTCCATGGTAACTCTGTCCAGAAAAGTGGGAGTATGGGGAGTGAGCAATTCAAATCCGTTATATCCCCTGCATTAAACAACCAGGGAACTGGGGACAATGTCAATGCCCTGAAACCAGAGGTTCGAGCTGAAACAGAGCTTGCACCACCTGATATTGCTCGACAGTTCACCAAAAATCTGAAAAATATTGCTGATATTGTGTCTGTTAAACAAGAATCATCTAGCATATCTTCTGCTTCTGTACCCCTGAAATCTGATAGAGCAGAACCGACGGCTGTTGTGTCTAGTGCTCAGAACCTGTCGACAGGCAATGCATCAGCTTCCTCAAAGTCTCAGGGTACATGGGGAGATGTTGCGCATCTTTTTGAAGGCTATGATGAGAAGCAAAAGGCTGCTATTCAGAGGGAGAGGGCAAGGAGGATAGAGGAACAGAATAAGATGTTTGCTGCTAGGAAATTATGTCTTGTTTTGGACCTAGATCACACACTTCTTAATTCTGCCAAGGTAATTTGTGGCGATGGGTTGTCTGTGTATGGGAATTTCTATAGTTGCCTATTAACCTTTTTCTCAGTTTGTTGAAGTTGATCCTGTGCATGATGCGATATTGAGAAAGAAAGAAGAGCAAGACCGAGAAAAGACTCAGAGACAACTTTTTCGCTTTCCACATATGGGAATGTGGACTAAACTAAGGCCAGGAATCTGGAATTTCTTGGAGAAGGTAATATCAATTCTTCAATATGCTTTAAGCATGACATCATCCTGAGGCTTGATTTTGAAATAAAAAATTTACTTCTTTTCCAAATGCTATATAGGCTAGTAAGCTCTATGAGTTGCATCTCTATACAATGGGGAACAAGTTATATGCAACAGAAATGGCAAAGATCCTTGATCCAAAGGGAGTTCTGTTTAAAGGCAGAGTTATTTCTAGAGGTGATGATGCTGATTCAGTTGATGGTGACGAGAGAGTTCCCAAAAGCAAGGATTTAGAAGGGGTTTTGGGAATGGAATCAGCTGTCGTAATTATAGATGATTCTGTTAGAGTCTGGCCTCATAACAAATTGAACCTGATTGTGGTGGAAAGGTAGCATTCATTTTAAACTTACAGAAGTCTTTCCTGCTTTCATATATTTGGTGGTTCCTTCAACCCTGTATTAAGTTTTAAGATATTATAGGTACACATACTTCCCCTGTAGTCGACGTCAATTTGGACTTCCTGGCCCTTCTCTTCTTGAGATTGATCATGACGAGAGACCTGAAGCTGGAACTCTAGCATCCTCTTTGGCAGTAAGTTTATTGTTTTTTTCTTCTTTGGCAGGCAGATTTAAATGATTTGGCAGTGCGTAATCACTTCTTTTCCACAAGCAGGTTATTGAGAAAATACACCAAATCTTCTTTTCTTCTCCATCCTTACACGAAGTGGATGTAAGAAATATCCTAGCGTCAGAGCAGAGAAAAATCTTGGCTGGTTGTCGAATAGTATTTAGTAGGGTATTTCCTCGTGAAGAAGCCAATCCTCATTTACACCCATTGTGGCAGACAGCTGAACAATTTGGTGCTGTTTGTACTAACAAGCTTGATCATCAGGTTACTCATGTAGTGGCAAATTCACCTGGAACTGATAAGGTATCGTTTGACTTCTACTCTGGGTGTTGTTATGGTGTCTCTGCCTGTCTACATGACATAATTTTGATATTTCTTTATTTATTTATTTGTACTAAGCATATAGAACGGATTTATTTTTCTGCAATATTGCAGTGAATAATAGACTCACAATAGTGATGCACTTGATGGAATAAAATTTTGTACCAATTGCAGCAGTTCAGTGCGAAAATGCTCATTGGAAGTGTTATTATTATGTGTGGTTTAATCCAGAGAAGTGGATAGTAAACCACGGTTATCCACATCCATATATGTGATCCCCATTTGTAACAATTTGTTCTTGAATCATGGTGTATCAAATTGTACTTGGGGAAACTTCAGCATTTGCTTTCTTATTTTTGACAAAATCAAAAGGATAGTGCTTTTTTGTCTCTTAAATCAAGAAGAAATTCATGAATGTCAAATGCATTTCTTTCCTTAACCTGCTCCAACTTGGACCAAACATGTGAAATCTTACCAGTTTGATTTTCTTAATTTTGATGTTTGACTGGTGCACTTGCTTTTTCTTGTCTTCAGCAGGTGGCTTGGGCTGCTAGCCAAGGAAAATTTATTGTGCATCCTGGATGGTAAATATCTCTTCTCTATGTCTATTTTCCTTTGGCCGGTTTTTCCATCTAAATTTGACTTGCCATGCTTCTTTCTCCCCCCCTCCATTTTGTATAAATAACAGGGTGGAAGCATCTGCGTTGCTTTATAGGAGGGCCAACGAGCAAGATTTTGCCATTAAATTATAAAATATAAAGGACCTAATTCTCTTTGGTAAACTAAAATATGTGAAACATAAATCAAGAAACACATTGATTTTGGCTGGGGGTTGTGAAATCATTAGATCAGAACTGGTTAGAGGAGACAATTTTGACCCTTAAGCCCGCCCGTTGGAAATGGCAGTCGGCGGGTGTATAACTTTTACTCCGACTGGCCAGTAGCTCAGGAGATGATGGTGGACTGTATGGATGGCTAGTTGATCCTTGGGGGGGGGGGGGGGGATTTTTCATCTGGTTTTGGTGCCGAAGTTACCTGAAAGAAAGGATGAGTTTAACTGATTGCGGAATTAGGTAAGTGAGAGATGTTGGTGTGGCTTGAGAATGGCTTCCAATAAATTTTGCTGAGATGGGTGTCAAGAGTGAAATTACTGATCCAAAATTTAGAAGGGGGAAATATGTATTGCTGACTAAGCAAAGGTAATGGCCTAAACTATAGGGCTAAAATGTGAAAAAAGGGGTTTATACTGAGGAGATATTGACTGAACCTAAATTAAGGAAGAACAACTCCTATATTAGCAGCAGTTCATGGAGAAGGGGCCCTGGAATTTTTTTTCTTTATTTGGGGGGAAGTGGATTGACAGATGACAAGGAAATTAGTCTGATAAATTCAAAGTGTAGATCAGTGTCAGTGTATAGTTCAATTCCTAGGGGCCTAAGTTTAATCAATAATCAACCTACCATCCCACCAAAACAATAAAAATTGGAAGGGATGGTGGAGGATAGAAAGTTGATTAGGAAAGTTTGCCTTAACCATTCCGAAAATATGGTCAGTTCTGTGTCAATCTGGTTGCTTTGCTGCTTCTGCCTTCAATTCATTTCAACATTGAGTTTCTTCACAACAATTCAATTGGGAAATAGCAACATTTTTTCTAAAAATGACAATATTATTCTTGATGTCATAAATTTCAGTGAATCGAGTTTAAATGGTTTATAAATTCAGAAGCTTACAATAACAAGGAGCAAGAGTCTAACAATTACTACCCAAATAAGGACCACGGAAAATGATAACCCCATCCAGTTGTGTCATGTTATGGTCTGTCTAATTTTGGCAATATTAATGATTATTTCTCTGTCTGGCTCTCTTTGCTGGCAAGAGTGTCCATAGACTGACATTTTGTTGTAATTGAAGTGTCCAACAAATCTCACTCATTTCAACGTTTAAAAATCAGTTGAATAATGATAATAAAGTTCACAATTCAGGTTGATTAATTGTTTAATTTTTAAGTCACAAACTATACCTTAGGAATTATAATGGTTTACAAGATCTTTAAATGAATAAAATGTCAATAATTTGACATAAATGCCGATTTTATATTAATTGAAATGATTTTATAAGACCATTTAATATTATTTTATTCATAATGTTAAGTAAATGATATGAAAAATAAAAAATATTAAAGAAGATATTAGCACCAATTGAATTCATTTATTTAATATTTAATTTTTTGTTAATTTATTCACATTTTAAAATAGAAAGAAGGGTTATATTATAAAATTTATTCTAAATATTTAAAAGATATTACTGTGTCGAATTTTTAATATTAACAATGTATTAAAATTATTTTGAGAAAGTCTGCTTCAGATTCCTTTATAGCTATAAAATAATATTCAAATTAGATTGAGATATTTCCCAAAATTAACAAGTATCGTGTCAGAGTTATACTCTTAAATTTGTTTTGGTTATGTAGAATTCACTGTGAAACTAGAAATTGATGAGTTGGAGTCCAGTTAAGTTAAACTAAAAGGGAATTATTTCTTGAAATACAAAAAATATTTTCAAAAAAAATTATATATATTTTTGTTAAATTTAATTTGGATATATTGACTACATAAAAAATTAATTATATTAGTTGTATATAAAAATTAATTATTAAATTAGACATTCATATAGATGTGATAAAATATAAAGTACACACTAAAAAAAAGTTAAATATTACATGTATTTATATATAAATACATAATGGCCTCTTTTTTATCTATATATAGTAATTTTGTAAAAAAATTTAGAAATGTATCTAATTAAGTATTATTACATTAGCAAATAAATTATATTTTACAATTGTTTTATAAATGATCATATAAAAATATGAATATGATTGGATAATTTTCAATTTGAAGTCACGCCTTCATTCCATGTCTTAAATGCTGGATGGGTTTGGTTGATAAAGTTGGTTTGCATTTAAAATTACTAAACTTTATACCATACATCAAGTCGTAGGTTGGACATGATTGACTTTACAAACCTAACCCAACTAGTAACATAATTCAATTAAGTATATAGCTCATTCAAAACAACAATAAGCAGCATGTTAACATCACCTAATCACGAAATCTTATTTAATTTAGCATAACTACTCATTTATCCAAAGTTCCAAACATTTTTACCTTTACGATGTTAAGTTTCAGTACCCTTAATTGGAGTCTATCTTATTTAATCAAGCATTTGAAATCCCGTGAGATGCATGAATATAATATCTAGACATCGATTTTTGTATTACCAAAGCCTTGAACCTGAAACCGTTGGTTAAAGAGAAAGAGTAACCAGGAGTGCTACGCCAGTTTTGGTAAAGAGTTTAATTAAGTTATTTTTGAAAAAATAGTTTAAATAATAAATGATTATATTAAAAATAATTTATAAATAAATTATTTTGTATTTAAATTTTTAGTTTTAAAAATATTTATTTTATAGAAATAACAAAAAGTAGTAGTATTATGAGAGAAGTAATTTTTTTAACTTCGCTATAAACTCCTAAATAGTTTCTTAGAAAGTTACAATTTGGTTTTGAAAATTGCACCAGACATTAATACTACTACTTTTTATAAGTTAAAAGCTCAAAAAAATTACTTTTAAAGGTTTTCAAACGGTCCTTAGTCTATCTTTCTAATTATCTTCTTAATATTTAAATGAACAAAATTTAAATATATTTGTTATTTTTTAAAATATTAAAAAATAAAAAATTTAAAACTTTTTTATTTAGCAATTCAAAAAAACAAATTAAGAGAATAAATTGGAATTTTTAGTATTTTCTTGGCACACTAATCGACAATATGTTCGGATTCATTTTCTACTCTCTATTCTACAATTACATTAGACTTTCAAGTTCAACTCAACCCAACTAACAATAGGGTTAGGTCGGATAAAAGCTAAGGGTAAAAAGAAAATTTGGTATGAGTGAAAATGTGGAATTAAAGCTAGAAACATTTAAAAAAACCACCAACCACATCTCCTTTGAATTCCATCTCGTGTCATCTTTAATTCTCATAGGCATGAATACTTGTAACACTTTTTTGGATACATATATCTATCCATACTAAATCAACGTGGGTCCAAATTTGTGATAATTAACTTTCCCTCCACACCTATTTAATTTGAAGATATATATATATATATATATATATATATATAGTTGCTTTCTTGAAAGTGATAGTTATGTTCCTTTAACAGATGTATAGTTCAACCTTCAATCAATAATGAAACATTTCTGCTTTATAAATTTTTACTATGAACAGCTCCATGGTGCATCTATCTATTGATTTCTATATATTTTCATTTTTCAACCTAGTGGGTTTGTTATTATATTTAGAACCTACGTACATAAATATAATAATAACTATACTATATATATGCATGTCTCTTCTAAAGGACGGTGCAATAAGAACAATTTAGAAATAAAAGACGAAGAAAGAGATAAGTATGCAACTGAGTTTGGTTATATATAGAGTTGGGGAATGTGATAGCAATGTAAGAACTAACAATTACGTTTGTTTAGGTTGCATTTGGTTTTAAGAATAAGAAAAGACAGAATATTAAAAATAAAATAGTAAAGATAAAGAGATAAATTAATATTTTTATATTTTGTTTGATAATAAATTAGAATAAATTATAAAAATATAATTTATTTTTATTTTTTTATATAAAAAATTTAGAGAAAAAAATATAATTATAAAAATTTGATAGAAATAATATAAAAAATAAAAAAATAAATTGTTTTTTATTAGTGTTATGTTTTTTCTGTCAAAAAAAATATAAAATATATTAATTCATTATCTCTAAATATAATATTTTTATCTATATCTTATTTATTACTAAATATAATTTTGTATCTTTATGTCATTATTTTAGTATTCCATATCTATATATAAATAAACGTGGACTTAAATATTGAATATAATGGTGGAGCACTATGTTACCACTCAAGTTCGAATATTTAATTTGACGTTTTAACCTGTGTGCTTTTATATTTATTTATTTGTTTATTCATTTTACTATCTTTGACTAACTAGGGTTGTTAACTTGTTATTGTAGTGCTTTTTAGTTTTTACTTTTCACTCGAGTTCAATATTTTTCAACTTTAATTTGCGAGGCTTATAATATAACTTCAGAATAAAGAACGTGATTTATGCTAATCAAAACACTTCATGTATTTGTAGCTAAATTCTTGTGCATTCTATGTTAAAATCACTGTGAATATCATTATTTCATCTACACGTTAGGAATATGATGTTAACTTGCATTTCATTCAACTTGAAAAATATATATTTTTATTGATTCTATCGTAAATAAAAACATATATTTGTGTACAAGGTACCCCACGATAAAACTAAATATGCTAGAAATAACAGAATTTTTAAAATTTATTTAACAAAGGAGGAGGAACAATGAGAAGGAAGAGGAAGAAACATGACACTCCAAAATCTTAAAAGAAAAAGAAGCCAAGGGGGGAAAATTAAAGTAGATTATTGGAAATTGCAACTTCTTTGATTATATTTTTCTTTTTTATACCGGGGCGCAGGTAATTAATTATGTATGATATAGTAACATGTAAAGGCCATATTAATTATGATTACCACTTGATCACGTTGGTTAAAGCTTCTCCCTACTTGCTTGCCAAGCCAAGCTTGTCTTTGTGTGATGAATACATACATATATTTTCTTAACCAACCATGCTAGAGTGCTATAATAATTTGCCATATAGGATAACTAGATGGGTAGTTTTTTGGTGATCAAGGTTACAGTGATTAAGAGTGGTTAAATTTTGACTGACCAATGAACACATGACATGTGGAGAGTTGAGTGAAAGTTATTAGTTAGAGTCATAGACCTTATTGTTAGTGAGTAGCAGCGCAAAAGAATAAATAAATTGACCAAAATGATGTGTATATCATGTGGGCCTTTGTTTTGAAGAAAAAAAAAATCTGTTAGTATTTTTTAAGTGGATAATTCCAAAACTTTAATGGTTGGGCTTTAGTGTGAAAATCTATTATAATGTTACATCAATAAAAGTCATAAACTATTAATAATGAAAGTAATAAAAAAAACAAGAACTAAATCATGTAATATTTATGTGAACTCTTACTATTAATATATCTGTGGCATGAATTATAGAGAGTATAAATTTATAAAGTGTTAAAATTTTATAAAAAAGTATTTTTATTTTGAACAAAAGTAACTATTAAACAGTATTGTTTATATTATCATAATTATTATTATTTTTGTTCTTGTTATTATTGATATTATTATTATTATTATTATTATTATTAAAAGAGAAGTTTTTAAAAATTAGTAATTTTTAGTAGTTTTGTTCATCTTTTGATGAATATAAATATATACTAAATTATTTTTAACAGATAAATTTTATTAACTTATATGTTCAAACTCTAAAAATTTTGAGTGCAAATGATAATGATTCATGTGTATGTGTAAAACTTTAACAAACATATGTGTAAATTGTATGTTTATTGTGTACAAAATCTCTATAAATATGATGACTAAGTGCCGACAAAAAATGATAATATTTGTTAGTCTTATAGCATTGCTCTTACTAAAAATCTTCATAATAGTTTTATTAATATGATTTACTTTTTTACCTGGCATCTGTAAATCTTAAATTCATAATGTCATACTTTTTTATAATTTACTTAAATAAACTAGTTGAAAATCAATTATATCAGATTATCGTAAAACTGAATTCACTGTTAATTTTGTTTTTTCTCTTAATATTTATATAAAGCGTGGTTCTTGTATAAAATTTTAAAAAAATAAATATAAAATCTGTAAAACCACCACGATTTGTGAAATAAATTTGTTAATTTTTATCAACGTTTATGTTTTTTTAATATATTAATTTGTTAATTTTTATTTAACTACAAATTTTTTGTTTTTTAATTTGTATATCCATGATTATACATATTATTTGTTAATTCTATGATATAAGTTTTAAAACTAAAGAAGAAATGGCATCAACAAGCTAAAAACGTAAAAATATAAATAAAAAAGAGTCACTCATATTTTCTTAGGATATTTATGTACAATTACGGTAAAAGATATTTTAACCATAACAATGTATAAAATATTTTTGTATTTAGATTATCAAGAGCGGATTTATGATCTTTAATATAGAGGGGTCGAATTATAAACAAATTCTTTAACAATTTTTTTAGATTTTTTCATTACATAAAAGTAATTTAGGAATAATATATAATTATTGAATTAATTTTATCCAAATATAAAAAAATCTTATAAATTATTTTTTATAATATTATTTTTTATATGACAATTACATAAAAGAGACAACAATATCAATAATATATTATAAAATTATAATGAACCAAAAATTTATAGTGTATTTAGTTACAAAAATTATTAATTAAAATTATTTTAAAACATCATAAATTATTAATTACTTAAAAAATATAATACTATTATCAAATATAAGATACGAATATCAAAATAAAATGATAGCTCTAATTAAATAAGTTAAGATAAAAAAAAGTTAGGTAAATTTTTTTTAAGAATATAAAATTAAACGAAAAACTGAGTTTTTTTTTACAAGAAAATAACATCTAAGATACACAATATAATTACCAGAACATAATTCTATAAGTCATTATACTAATATTTTATATAATAATATAAATATTAAATATGTTATTATTAAAAGAAAAAACAATTTTTTTTAAAGATAAATATAGAGATAAATATATAAAATCTAATTTGATAAATACAAAAACTTGAGTGTATGTTATTAAATTGGTTAAATAAAAAATATTAGAAAGCTAAATAATTAAGATATAAATCTATTACATAATAAAAAATTAATATATATAAAATTATTAAATTACATAATATTTTTTATTTCTTTAGACATATATTTCATATGTAGACATAATTCTTTAAAATTTTTGGATGACCAAAATCATAACTGTTTTCTACATGTTACAATAAAAGATAAAAACAGAATAAAATGAATAAAAACTGAAATTTACATTTTGTATTTGACTGGAACTCAAATAAAATTACATATCTACAAATATATAATTTAAACCATAAATTTCGTTTTCAAAAAAAGTAACCTATATATAACTTTCTAATGTGGTATTTCAGCATAAATCTTTTACATTTTAAATTTTAAAATAACAAATAATTATAATAAAAAAATTTATAAAAGTCTAACCTGATTTATAAGTGTGATTCTAAAAATATTAGGACATAGTATTAGTAAAATTATTATTTTTCTTTTAATAATAATAATAATATAAATAATAACAAGAACAAAAATAATAATAATTATGATAAAATCAATAATATTAATTATTTTTATTCAAAATAAAAATATTTTATTATAAAATTTTAATACTTTATAAATTTATATTCTTATATAATTTATATCATAAATATATTAATAGTAAGAGCTCATATAAATATTACATGATTTAGTTCTTATTTTTTTATATTATCCTTATCATTAATAGTTCATGACCTTTTATTGATCTAACATTATAATAAATTTTCACACTAAGACCCAATCATTAAAGTTTTGAAATTATCTACTCAAAAAATACTAACAGATTGTTTTCCTTAAAAACAGCCCACATAATATACACATCATTTTGGTAAGTTTGTTTATTTTTTTGTCCTCCAATAATTACTAACAATAGACCCATCACTCTAACTAACAATTTCTACTCAATTCTTTACATGTCATGTGTTCATTAGTTAGTCAAAATTTAGCCACTCTTAGCCATTATAACTTTGGCCACCAAAGACCTACTCTAACTAAATATATAATCATTTATATTTTTATCTAATAATTTATATTTTTAAAAGAAATAATTTCACAACTTATAATTAATGTGTAGCAATAAAAAATTCTCTCTCTTACATAGCCATAATTAAGAGTAACACTAAAAAAATAAAAAAGACTACTATATCCTGTGTTATCTTTTTTATTTTTTTAGTGTTACTCTTATTTATAAATCTATGTTATGCAACATAAAAAACCAGTTATTCATATAAAATATATATTAAAAATATATGAAATAACACTTATACTTATATATAAATATATAATGGTTAATTTAGTATTTAGTTTTTAATATATATTATATAGTATATTATTTGTTTAAGCCAACTTCTAGAAGGAAAATTAAAAACCTTCATAGCCAAGATTTTATAGAGCAATATATTATTAGATCAAACAATAGTTCTGACTTCTGAATCGATAGCATAACCCGGTGTTATATATCATCATTTCAATGCAATAATTATATATGATAAGCTACAAATTAAAGGTTAACCAAACACATGCAACCTCTCGTTGGAGAGAAATCATCATCATCATCATCATATTTGGCCTTGCTCATGAAAATAATTATGATTATATATCCATGTTGATATGATCATCATGTCTCCAAAAAAAGAATAATTACCTCTATATATATGTATAGTTAATTGATGTATTTAATATATGTTAATATTATTTTTTATTCGATTCAAACAATATTATTATTGTCAAATAAGCTATAACTCAAATGTCATAGTCTTCTGATACGATATTCATCTGTAGGTCATAGATTTGAGTAGGGGTGTAATCGGCTCGGTTCGTTTCGGTTTTGGACCGAAAACCAATCGAACTGACCTGATCGGTTCTTCAAAGAGACCAACCGTTCGGTTGGCTGCAGTTTGAGCAACCGAACCGAACCAACAACGGTTTGGTTCGGTCGATTTTTTCGGTTTTTTTACACCTACTTATCTGAATTTAAAATGCCATAAAATAAAATTTAAAACCTTCAATAAACTAGAAAAACAAGAATTTATCACATCCAAATCCAATACAAATTCAACTTAATTAAACATAAAACAAAGACAATTAAAAATGTCTAGCAAAACAACAAGGTTAAAGGGTAAATGTGTAAAAACAAGGTTTCTTAATCAATATTTCGGTTCGGTTCGGTTCGGTTCGGTTCGGTTTTTACTGAGCCAACCGAAAACCGAACCGAACCGATCAGTTTAATTCGAAAAAAACAAAAAAAAAAATCGATTTTTTCGGTTTTCCTTTCGATTGTTGTAAATTTCGATTCGATTTTGCGGTAAAATAAATTTGAGTCTCATTCTTAATTTTGAAAAAAAAAACATTATTATTGCATCCAGCACATGCTACTGTAGATGGGGCCTTTAACTTGCAAAACAAGAAAAAGTGATTGAGTGTTGGATAAGTCCAAATAGAGATAGAGAATGAGGTCAAAATCACCTTTACATAGAACAATAGAGGGTATGGTAATTTATATTGTTGCTTTTTCTATTGTCACAACATTAACCACTATATAATAATATATTAACATTCATGCATTCTGTAACTAACTAATATATGTGCATATTTAATTTATTATTCATTTCTCATGCACACATTTCGATCATCCTTGTGCGTGAGCTCATAGTTTAGCACACATACCTGTAACGCGTGCCATTTTGAAACTAGCTATATCAATGGCAGTTATAGATTCCCACTATATAGCGCCATGTATAAAGCGCCAATAATTAATTAACTGAACAATGTTTAATCCTATTTTTATTATTATTTATTTTGTTCATGTATATACAAAAAGTTCATATAAATTTTACAACCAATATTTTATTAAAATTAAAATTTAAGATTTAAAATTTAGAACATGCTAAAATTACAGCGGGTGGCTGGCTGGCTGGTGGTAACAATGGGTGATAATGTTAAAAGAAAGTAAAAAGAAATGAGAAAAAAAAATAGAAGAGAAAAAAAAGTTAATGATTGAGTCTAATTATTTATTGGTTGAAATTAACTGTTTTTAATTGGCTCTCTAATGGGCTTTAATTATAAGAAAAATATAGGATACTAATATATTATTTGCTAATTTATTATCAATAATAATTAATTATTATATTTTAAACACATATATAAAGAAACACATTTAAAAAATAGATCTATAAAGACATTTTTATTAGACACAGTCATAAAAAAATATTTTTATTAAACACATTCATAAAGATACTTCCATTAAATATCATTATAAATTAGAGTTGACAGAATTTGGCAAAAATTCTGTTAGTAACGTAGCGAAATTATAATTTATATTACCACTTGCTAGCTGCAACAAATTAAATTAAAATTAATTCAGTACGTGTATATGTATAATATAAAATATAATTATCTAGTGTTATTCTTTCAACTCATAATAAAATTCTTCGTTACACGTAGACTTTGGGAGCATTCTCATTTCTCAATCAATAGCAACAAGTATTCCCCCTTTGATCCGTGATTAGGGGCAAAGATTCAGCTCTATTGAAATATTTGGTCTTGGTCTTCGTAATTGGTAGATACGCTACTTGCCAATAGGTCCCAATAGAATAGGTGCATGTTTGATGTTTCACAATTCAAATTTTAGTTTTTGGCCAAAAAAGTTTTCCAAATTAACTATTAATTATTCTAGCATGACGAGAAGACTGTGTTTTTTAGTTTTTTTTTTTTTTTTTTTGATGGAGACTGGAGAGGCTGTTTTATATTTACTATTTATTGGTGTCTCCATCATTATTACATTACATAATACATAATAGGGAAAGTATGAGGAGCCAATGAGATATTTATACAATGTGTACAATAGAGGTTTATAGAGTATTAGAGATATAATTATTAGTGTTACATTTTCCTATCAGCTGAAGCTTTTGGGATGAGTGGTATCATGACATGGTATTAAAGCGCTAGATCCGAAAGGTCAAGAGTTCGATCCTTAGTGAACCCAAAAATTAAACTAATTTTTCGAGAAGATGTTTATTATCCTTTGTACTCGGATGGTTATTCTAAATAGTATAGGAGATGTTCATTCCATTTTAGATTCTAATTCTAACATCTAGATCCAAAAAAATTGATAGTTTCAAAAATAAATTTATATAATAATTAAAAGTTAAGTCTCAATATTTATTTATATTTTAAATATAATGAATTCAATGGGTGAATATCTTGATAATTTTTTCGAACAACTTCGAAAATTTTGATAATATTTTTTCAACTTTTGAATTTAATTTCGTGGGACTGAATTAGTTCATCTGTTAATGATCTCTCTTTAAAATATACTTATGTGACACGTTAATCATTAATATATCTTCTATTTAATTTTTATAAATAAAAATAATTTAAAAATCACTAATATTTCTTAGTTTTACACCGTAAATTTAGTTAATATATTTTTAAAAAATAACAAAAAATATATAAAAAATTCTAAACGTACGGCCTTGACAATTATACTTTAAAGACAAGACTTCCAACAAAAAAGAATTTGTTAATCCTAATTAGTTTTTAATGAATAAATCAACAGTTTAACATGCTATGTAGGTTTATTCCATTAATACAAAGTGAAAATATTAATAGAGGGACTAATCAATCTCATAGAAGTAAAGATCAGAAGTCGAAAATGATATTTTTTTTTGTTGAGGACTTCGTTATCTTTCGAGGTAATTGTCAGGAGCAATTTCGAATTTTTTTCCCTCTAAATTCAATAGTGTCTTTTCAAAGTCGTCCATATGTTCCGAGACATTCCTAAAACAAATATATAAGCAATTGTACTTTGTGAAAAAAGTTAAAGGAGTGCTTGAAATGCCTTCACGCCAACTCCAAAACGACGGTCGAAAAGTATTTACAAGAGATTTTAATACCTAAATCAGCAAAATTTTAATAAGTTTTTATGAGAATTAGGTTTAAAAAGTACTTGAATTTGATTAAGTATTTATAGGAAAAGTAGTAACTTGGTCAAGACCACTCGAAATCATATTTGAAATAGGTGGTTACTTCTCTTATTGCATGGAAAATTACCCAATACCCATATCCAATGTAGATTGAATAGGCTAATCGGTGTCGCTTTCAAAATCATCCTCTTTAGTTCTAGACGGATATTAGTGGGCCTATAATGGGGTTAGCCTTTGATATAACTTGAAATAATTAACTAATTTGGATTGGTCAAGTAATTAGCTCACTTGTCTGTTTAAATAAGTGTTGGAAGTTTAAATCTCGTTTTGTGTATGTAACAATTTATTAGCAAGTAATAAATTCTTAAATGAAGCTCAGATCCGCGATGAATTATTCCTTGACCTGTTGAATTGAGGCTACTGTGAGCAACAAAAAAAAAAACTTAAAACAATTATAAATCTCTTTATTATTTGTCTTAAATTAGTTGTGTATTGGTAGCAAGAAAAATTTGTTATTTTAGGATCAAGATAAAGAAGAGGCCACATGCATGCATACATGATATGATCACTGAACACAAATTCAATTGCATTGAAAAAAAAAAAGCATAAAAAAAATCCTTACAGGTCCTATACATATACATGCTTTGAGTAGAGACAAGTGAAAGAAAAGCAAATAAATCACTGAAGATGCAATAGGAGCACACAGTAAATGACATCAACTATTTACCTAACTTCTCATCATTCTCAAGCTTTATAGTTTATATATACACTCTGATCTGCAGAACAGTGTTATTGTTCATCTTCCCTTTACTTTATTTTGGAGTAGTGTGTTACGTATAAGAAATATGGTTATTAATGTATAGTGAAAGTTTTGCCATTTTTTTTGTATGTGTTACTTGACCAATAAGCTAAGTATGGGGCAGCAATACAGCACCAATTAGTTAGTTAGTAGTTTATAATTGTTACATGTAATTATATATGTCTTTTTTTTATTGTATTTATGATACACAATATCTAAGCTTTATTATGATTAAAATGTTTAAAATTTGATTCATGTTGGCCGAAAAAAAATCAATATAAAAAAAAATAAAAAATACTTACTTAAAATTCATGTACCTTTAACATTATGTAATGAATATAGAAGAGAATATCTAATCATGTAGTTAAATCACATAATTATGGTTGTAATACAAGGGACAAATCTCTTAAGGATGTGATTTTTCAAGATTTTATAAAAATGAGATATCTCAAGTTAGCTTTTGAAATGAATTGTCTATTCAATTTCAGATTATTATTGTACTTATAGAACCATATTTTTAGATATTATTAAATGAATTATATATGTTGTTTTACTTAGTTTAATCACCACTGTTGCTTCTTAATAAATAAATAAAAAATTAGACCATTTTTTCTCCTAAACAGAAAATTTCTTTTGTATATAATACTTATATATCATAGCATCATTCTGTGTAATCTCAAACTTTTTTGTATCTTGTTTCTTTTCCCACAACATAGGAGAAATAAGCCTACAACAAAATTTGAAGTGATCTTTTTTTCACACAGAAATTCAAAATTTCTTGGGGAAATCCTATGAAGTTGAAAGTTTATATTCTAATATGTTTGTTTTTGTCATATGCAGGGCATCATCTTCTTTTAATATAAGTGTTTAAATATTTTCTGTTTGGAAAAGGATAAAGTAATTTAAGGTCCCAGAAAGATACATTAATTAAGCAAATGATGACATGAAAGAGTATAATTTAAGATGTGAAATTTTATATGTAAAGATTTGTACAGACTAATAAAAATAGATTTCTGTTTTTAATAATTTTTTAGACAAATTAATTTCTAATAAAAAATAGATAAACAAATTATACTATTTTTTTTATAAAAGTTAGAACTAATTTTTTATTTTATTTTATTAAAAATGAATTTACTTAACTTTTTAAAACATAAGAGATTGATTTCTTTGAAAAAATGGTTGTAGACTTGACAAAAAGAAAAAAAAAGGACTAATGTGTGATATTAATTAAAAAAAGTTTATTGGTTTACCCTAACGTGTCACACACGTGCATGTACACAGTTGCAGACCCTCCAAATAAATAATTTCCATATTTTATAATTTAAAAATATTATTTATATATTAAAATTAATAATTAATATATTTATATATAAATATACATATAATTTAATTTATATTTTAATATATATTTATACAAATAATTTTTTTAATAATTAATTTTAGTATATATTTCATTGATTCTTTCACTCATTTCACATTCACTCTCTCTCTCTCTCTCTCTCTCTCTCTCTCAACGGGCATACACTTTTTTGAATTCTTTATCCGGTTGTCATTGAATTATATTTGTACAAGTCTTCAAAAATAATTTTAAATCTTATAGTAAAATCTCAAGTGTAATATACTTTTAGCTATTAAACTAGGATTGTAATAAAAATAATAACAACAATAATATAGATTATAGAAAGTGCTTCTTATTCTTATCTTACTTTATATACAGAAGCCAAGACAAGACACACACACTTGTTCACTGCACAAACCACAAAGACACTCTCAATAACTATCTGCTAAAAAGTGTGTTGGATTTGGATTCTTCAAAGTTCAAACCATGTTTATGTCTTCTCTCCTTTGGAGCTGCATTGCAATGTGTGTTTCACTTGCACTTGCACTTCCACACCCTCCTTCTTCTTCTTCTTCTTCTTCACACCAACCTCTTAAGATTACTCGCTTACCAGGTCAACCCCATGTTGAGTTTCAACAGTTTTCAGGTTATGTTACTGTTGATAACAGCAACAACAAAGCACTTTTCTTCTACTTTGTTGAAGCTCAAAAGGATGCACCTTCCAAACCCCTTGTTCTTTGGCTCAATGGAGGTACACTCTCTCTTAATAACTCTGAAGCCCCCATTATTTAGTTCTAGCTTTGTTTCTTGTGTTATGGCATACATTCATTCATTTCATTCACATCACAAGATATTGAGCATGTTGTGTGCCATGTTATGTTGAAGGGCCTGGTTGTTCTTCTATTGGAGTTGGTGCATTTTCTGAAAATGGACCATTTAGGCCAAAAGGAGAGGCCTTGGTGAGGAACCAATTCAGCTGGAACAGAGGTACATTTTTGTTTATACAAAGCTATGTATCATTTTTCATTAATGGGGTAGTTAAAGTTTCATCCTTTTTTAGCATACTCATTCATTCAGCATTGAATCATATATATGAATGAAACTGCAGAAGCAAATGTTTTGTACTTGGAAACACCAATTGGAGTTGGATTCTCTTATTCAAAAGATACTTCCTCTTATGTGGGTGTAAATGACAAGATCACAGGCAACAATTCTCAACCCTTTCATCCTTCTATTTTGATCTCACTGTTAATTCTATTCTTACAATGGCATTTTGCACTTACTGAAGAAAGTGAATTTTCCCAAGGAAGATTCTTAGTCAACTTTCTTTCCTTCTTCCTTTCTTTTCACTTCTTTCCCTTCTTAATGTTCTTTTTTACTGTTTTCCCTTTTACTTTTGTTATCTTTACCTTTTACAAAACTCTGCCATGTCCCTTTTGCTCAAAGTTCCCTGTAATGTGTATTGCACTATATTCTGTTATACTTTACAGTTATGCCATGCCTACATCTTGAGATAGTATCAAATGTTACTTTACAAAATTTACAGAGAATTTTCACCTTTAAAGATTGCCTTGTTTTCTGATTTTTTTTTTCTTTCACTTTATAGCCAGGGATAACTTAATATTCTTGCAAAACTGGTTTGTAAAGTTCCCACACTACAGAAACAGAAGTTTGTTCATAGTAGGAGAAAGCTATGCTGGTAAATTTTCCTCCCATTTGTTCTTTATGTAAATTGGTTCCTGCATAATTGATTATATTTATATTAAAACATGTTTGCAATTTGTCTTCAGGCCACTATGTTCCTCAACTTGCTGAGCTTATGCTAGAATTCAACAGAAAAGAGAAGTTGTTCAATTTAAAAGGCATTGCTGTGAGTTTCTAAAGGCACAAACTTCCAATTATTCTTCTTCCCTTTGATTCCAGCTTTTTCTTTTTAATTGTTTCCCCCTTCTAATGTTCTTGTACAAAAAAGAAGGAAAAGTCTAAAGGATCTTGGTGTCTAAAAAATCTAGTTTTCTTTTTGGTGCAGCTTGGCAACCCAGTTCTTGAATTCGAAACAGATTTCAATTCAAGAGCTGAGTTCTTCTGGTCACATGGACTAATCTCAGATGTAACATTTCAAATGTTCACATCTGTGTGTAACTATTCAAGATATGTGAGGGAATATTACAGTGGTGCTGTTTCTCCTATGTGTTCAAGGGTTATGAGCCAAGTTAGCACAGAAACTAGTAGATTCGTCGACAAGTATGATGTTACACTTGATGTTTGTATATCTTCAGTGTTTTCACAAACCAAGGTCCTCAATCCTCAGGTAGTTCATTCTTTTGATTCCATTCACAACATGCCTTGGATTGATTTCTATGTAAGTTGTGTATGATATGAGTAATGAAGACATGAAAATGCTGGTCTTGTTTTTGTTGCCATATCAGCAAGTTACCGAAACCATAGACGTGTGCGTTGAAGATGAAACGGTGAATTATCTGAACAGGAAGGATGTTCAGTCGGCTTTGCATGCGCGACTGGTCGGAGTAACAAGATGGTCTGCTTGCAGCAAGTAATTCTCTTCTCTGTGTATATTACACATGAAGCTCATCAGTAATTAAGCATGTTATGGCATGTTTCATGAACAAACACAATTACTTGGAGCATACGTTAAATATGTCTCAGGAGAATAGAAATAACATTTGCTAATTCAGATGCTATTTATGTTGAACCTTAGTGTTATACCTTGCATCTTTTCATACAAACGTTGTATTTAGAAAGAACAAACATGCTACCTGCATACAAAAATCAGCCATAATATGTGTATAATGTGTTGTTACTCATTTTCAATATGTATTTTGTATTCTAACGGGTATATGCATACAAATACAAATACTTTTGGTTTGCCACAACAGTTTTTTATGTTGGTTTTAACTAAAAATGCTACCATGGTTGTTTATGTCTCAGTGTGCTAGATTATGAGCTGCGCGATTTGGAGATACCAACAATCACAGTTGTTGGTAAATTAGTCAAGGCAGGAATACCAGTCTTGGTCTACAGGTTACTTGCTTCAATCCTTCTAATAATGCCTTAACCCAAGTTTGGATGTGACTAAGTTGGCATTGAAGAATAATTTGAAATTTCTTGTTCTGCAGTGGTGATCAGGATTCAGTTATACCATTGACTGGAAGTAGAAAATTAGTGCACCAATTGGCAAGAAAACTGAGGCTGAGAACCACTGTGCCATACAGGGTCTGGTTTGAGGGGGAGCAGGTGAGAACTTGTTGAAATCGAGAGGCGAATCTGTCATTTTCGAATCTTGAGAGACGACTTTGTTCTCATTGTTTCTTGTTAAGGACCGGACTGGATGTTTACTCGAAATTTTGAGTGTGCTTAACAAATATTCCTTTCTTGTTTGTTTGTTTCAGGTGGGTGGCTGGACTCAAGTTTATGGTAATATCCTTTCATTTGCCACCATTAGAGGAGCATCACATGAAGCTCCATTTTCACAGCCTAAGAGATCACTTGTGCTGTTCAAGTCCTTCTTAGAGGGTCGACCTTTACCTGAAGAATTTTAATGATATGATGGAAACTAAGTATAAATTATTCTTGTTGTAGCTAAGCTTTTCTGAGACTGGTATTTTGTTCGTTTGGTTGTTAATCAAATTTGGTAATCTTGTAGAAAATTTTGTAAAGTTCTCAAGCAAGGAGAAATGAGAAAATGTGTTTATTATTAGTATGTTTCTTTTCATTTTTGTTGTCATAGTACCATTTCTTTGTTCATTTATGTTCTCATTAAACAAAATGCTAAGAAAAATGGACACTTTAAGATCATGGATTTCATGAACATTCTTGTGAGTATGATGATATTGATTGCATACAATTAATATTTGAATCACTTTCCAATTACATTATAGTATAGACTTTAAAGACATTTTGCACTTAAAATATTCTCTCAGGTTCATATAGTGACAATAAAAATATAGTATATTATGGACATTTCATCTCACTATCTGCAATACTGCATGAACTGCTTAAGGAACAGGAATAATGACAGTATATAGATACAACAGAATTTAAGCATTGGGAAAATGCAAAGAGAGAATCAATGAGTGCATACACAGGGCACTGCAATTTGAATGATCATTGTTATTGGTCATGGGAAACTGATTTCTCCCTGCAAAAGGTGCACACTAATAGACATAATTTAATAATTGGCTTTTGTAAAAAATTACTCCTATAAAAAGTTAACAGTTCCTAACTTACTTTTTAGATTGATTAAATTTATTCTTCTGAGTCTCACAGCAGGTGCATGATTAATGATGTAAAATCAGAAAGAAAACACAGGGATAAAAACTATGATGGATTACCACAACTCTTGGAGATATTGCTTAATGTAGATACTTATGTAGGTGGTAATAAACTAATAATGGTAGGTTCAAAAATACAAGTGTATCAATGTTATGAACAAAAAAATAAACTAATTGTAGAACTAAGACTGCTACTCTATTGGACTGAAGTTAAATGCAGTTTTTGCCTCTAGTACTTAATAGTTGATGGCTTTTTGGCACAAATTAATTGGAGTGATTCATCTCATTCTAAAGGGAAGGTTGGTGTGGAATGATACAAGTTTATGATCAAGGGAAGGTTATGGAAATTAGAAACTCTACAATGATTATGTAATTGATTGATGCTAAACAAGCTTTTTCTTTTGATTTAAGTTAGCATAGTTTAATAAAAGATAAATATTTCTCTAAAGCCTTTAAGTTTTGACCTCTACATGAGAATCCGAGTTTTGAAATAAATTAGTCCCTAAAAGATGGGACATTCTTTAAATTCATCCCTATAAGATTTTTCAATTAAATTGATTCTTCAAAAATTATGAATTAACCATATTTATCCTTCAATGACTCAAATAATAATTTTTTTCAACGATTGACGACGTAGAATATTATCTAATAGCATACATGATACCTAACATGTCTAATTGGATGCTAAACCAAATATGTTTATAAAAATCTATCAATTTAGTCGTTAGGTCATATTGGAAATATAATTTATGTAATTGAAAAAGGAACTAAATTGATAGATTTTGATGAATATACCCAATCAATTTCTAATTACACATGTTAAATATTATGTATGTTGTCAATTAACATTTTATATTAATTATTGACGAAAATTGTTAATGGAGTCATTGAAAAACAAAAATGAGTAATTCGTAGTCTTTAAAAGACCAATTTAATTGAAAAAATCGTTTAAAAATAAATTAAAAAAATACCTAATTTTTCAAGGACTAATTTAGCTTTTAATCCTTATTTTAATATAAAGAGAAGCCTTAGAATAATGATTGAAAAATTCTCAGTCTCTCTCATAGCTCCTCTTTGACATGAAAAATTCATATTATCTACCTACATTAGTTCTTGTGTTGCAATGTGTGAATGCATTTTAGCACTTATTCCTTTTAGTAGTGTGGTGTACACCCAAAAATAAATGTCTATTTGTCTATGAACAATTCAACAAAATCTAATTAACGGGGGAAAATAATTTAAGCATTAAAATACAAAATGTAAAAAAAAAAAAAAAAAATCTAAGAATGATAAATTTGGAACTATAGGTTTATGTGTTTGTGTGATTGTTTCATATCCATGTGCCAAATTACCAAGACTAACTCTGTACACATTGCCTTAGACTATGGTTTTGATCATATGATACAAAAAATTTGTACTTTGATAGTAAATAGGAAATCACCCTTGTTAACATACTAGTCATTTACAAACAAAATATATAATATACTAGTATAACCTAAGATCCAACCACAGAAATCTGCAAGATCAGAGTGCTACAAAATAGCAAGCACACTATCAAATCCAAGATAATGAGAGCAATGAATTACACCAAAATAATTAAAAGACACTATCATCCTAACAAAGAAAAAAAGAAAGATATATATCTTTTAGAAACCTTTGGAATGAAGTTTGCTTTTAAAAACTGTTGAGTTGAGTTAGCATGAGAACAAGATCATCACTAGAAGGCCTCTCTGCAGGCATATCAGAGAGGCATGCGGCGGCGATTCTCACGGCCATTAGCATCTCGTCTTCCTCGCCTTCTTCGCCAAGAATGCTCTTATCCAAAGCCTCTTTCGCATCGCCTTGTTGCTGCAAGTGCCTTAGCCAACCCCCCATGCTTCCCATACTTGCTGGCTCCCCAAAGAATGGATCTGTAGGGTCCTTTCCACTTAGTAAAACACCAAGTATCATGCCGAAACTGAAGATGTCGCTTTTGTCAGTGTACCTGCTGAAATCTCAAAGCAAAACACACCATTTAATCTCAAAACATGAACTAATCTTATTGGCAATAGTACACTCTCATTAATACATCCAGATTCCAGAAAAGTTTGTCAATTGTGTAATGATATATCTTATATTTAGAATCAAAAGAGCTTATAATCAGAAAATTTTGTTGACAGTGTTGTTGAATAAAGCAATTATAACATTAAAAATCTATTACTAAACATGCACATAGATTATTATTATTACTATAATACATAAGTCCAAAACTTAACAGTAATTGCAGGAATAAAAATTTGTTGGTTGAGCAAAGTTTTCCATTAAACAATAGAAACCAATAGCAAATGGCACCATGAGAATTCACATTATTGGTTACTCCACAAGAATCTTTCATTAGGTACTCTAAAGTGGAAAACCCCAATTAAGTGTGGAGCTTTTTAAACAAGGTAAAGGAATCAGAACAAATGCCAAGATATCAACCACCCCTTTACCCTTTTGGTGTGAAAAATTGAAACAGACCATAATTAAAAGGAATTAGTTTTTATGCACCGAAAGTCTATAAATGTTTTGTATTGTCAGCCAATAAAATTACAAGAAAGTGCCAAATCAGCATATAGACAAACCACCTATTACAATTACTACCTATCTTCTTGCAATTTGATTGGCTAGCTGTAAATGCATAGAACCTAATCTCTAATTCAAAACAGTGGTAAAAAAATAATGAGACTGAATCAAAATCCATTGATTTGTCTTACCTGCAACTATGGAAACATTCAGGAGGACTACTAGTCCCTCTATCCAAGTTTGGAAGAAGCTTAGCCAATCCATAATCTGCTAATTTTGGTTCAAACTCTGCATCCAGCATCACATTTGTGAGCTTCAAGTTGTTGTGAAGAACTTGAGGAACACAATTGTGAAGATACTGAAGACCCTTCACAACACCAACTGCAATTTTAAGCCTAACTTCCCAATTAAGCTGCAACTCATTCTCCCTAACTCTATTCATGACATCAGCTAGGTTACCAGTGGATACATAATCATAAACCAATAAGAATGTATCAGGCTCCCTCACATAAGCCCTCAAGCTCATCAAGTTTCGGTGCCTTAATCCGGCGAGAAGCTCAAGCTCCTTCTGTATCTGCCTCTTAACCGATTTTTTCTTAGTCTCGGGTGAATTGCTCTCAAAGGGTGTTAACCTTTTGACTGCAACTGTGAGGCCATTGTCAAGAACAGTTTTGTAGTATTTCCCATTTGGACTTGAACCAAGCAAGTGGTTGTCTTTCGCCAATGCCGATTGGAGCGTCTTTGGGGCAATCTTTGGGGAGAATATGACAGGACCCTTGAGGATTGGTGTTCTGTTAAGGTACTGAACAACACAACGAACCACAAATGCAAAGATTACAGAACCAACTAGTCCAGTTACTGCTCCTAAAACTATACTCAGAATAATCTTCTTAGGTTCATCCTTGTATAGTGATGATGATGATGGTGTTGGTGTTGGCCTAGATGATGATGATGATGGAGACTCAGAAGAGATATGCTTAATACTCAACCTTCCATGGCATTCAACAGTGTTATTGCTCAAGCTGAACAAGAACACAAGAAGGAATGCCAAAAACACCCTTGAAAAAGAACAAGGGTTGCTACCTTTTTTAACCATTTCAGCAGAACAAACAAAGGCACAACCAAAATTCAATCTTAGAAGCTCCAAAATGAGCATTTCAGCATGAAATTCTCTCAAATAGCATCACTGTATCAGCACAACACTTGGACACATACTCAAATTGGTCCCCAAAATCACAATTTTACACTTGATGCTAACATGAGTTGAAAAGAGCATAAGCATAAGAATAAGCATCTTCCTCAACCTTTTCAACTCAAAATCTTCACAAGAAAGCCAACATAGAAAAGCAAGCAGAAGTGTAACTATCGAATCATTAGCATTTTCCACCGAACCCCATTATTTTTCTTACCTCCTCTCTCACTTTAACCACTAAATTTTCCACCTTTACACGAAACCAGAACAAAACACTTAATCATAAAAATAAAAAAAAGAACCCCAGTATTCCTGGGTACTAATAAATGAATAGCTAAACCAACCCAACAACAACACCCAGAAAACAAGTTCCCTTTTTTATCCTTGGAAACACAACAGAAGCCCAAAAAGCTGAACAGAAATTGAAGGGTGGTGGAAGACCATGAACTTAAGTTGAAGCAACTAGAAAGAGAAGCAGCACAAGCACCCTTCAAAAACTGCAATGTCACTGGATTTTCAAAACATGTAGTACAGTAGTTGAAGACTAGAAGTAGTATTACTCTCTCTTTCTCTCAGTTTCTCTCTCCCTATCTATCCAAAAACTCTCTGTTTTGTTTTGTTTTGTTTTGTTTTTCTCTCTCTCATGACAAAGAAAGGGGCCATACTCTCTGCGACAAAAACTTGGTTCCCGCCTTTGTTGTACTGAGAAAGAAAGAAAAGAAAAAAAAGACACAGTACTTATGTGGGGTCCATCTTTGGTCCGAAAGTGAGACATTGAAATCCGTGAAGGGGAGGAAGAGAATTGTACAATGAATATCAACCGTTTGATTTCATAAAAGTTTAATCTTTTGCCGTTGATTTTCAACCTGGCATGGGAATTTGTGCAGTAACTATGGTGAGTGGTTAACACAACACTAGTAGTATTGTGTTAGTAGCATGGTGGTGTTGATGAGTTATTAGTAAAGTTTTCTACTTTATTTATTTTTTTTATTTATTTATTTTTTGCATCGAATAATTGCTTTAGATCGCCCTACATTACAATTATATTACACCCTTTTTCTCCATCTTTTCTTTTCTTTATCACTTTTAAGTGGCAGGTAGGATTAAGAATTATCTTATCTTTAATCAGTTTTCAAGCTATCTTATGACTAAGAATAATTCTTTCTAGATTTTTTTAGATTAGTAAGCTAATGTGATATTAATTAAGTAGTATAATACTTGTATTATGGGGAGTTTCATGATTGACCAACACGTGTATATTCACAAATGTATTTTAGAATTTAGAGTTCCAAATGGAGCTCAAAACCAAGAGGATTAATGTTTCTTTGGTTGCAACTTCTTCCCTTTGTTTTTTGTTTGTCATGTTTTCTTGAATTGTATATATAACTTCATATAATAGATAAGAGGAAATGAATGGAGTAACCATTTTTCCTGCTTTTTGGTTTCAAATCAAAATATCCCGGTTTAACATAACAAAGTTTTGGTCTAGTCATAATCCAAGCCAATGAGCCAATTATAGGAGTGGTAATGGGTAAGGTCCACTCTAACAAATCCTATCAAATATTATGACCTCTTATTGTGAATACCCTCAAGTGTGAATAGTGCTCCCAACTCTAGCCAATGACCTCTTATTATGACCATGTTATCACTTTGGTTGCTAGTACCACTAATCATTATATTGAGGTAACAAGTGACAAGGCTGAGTTTAGGGGTGGCAACATTACTCAACCCCGCAGATATCTATCCTGTCCCTACCCATTCGGAGTGAGTTTTAACGGAGTGGATTTTTGGGCGGAGCGGGGCGGAGTCGAGTTTAGGTTAAACCCGCTCATACCCACCCCTGTATATAATATATATATATATATATATATATATATATATATATTAATAGATAATATATGTAATATATATAAAATAATTAGTAAAATGATTAATAATATTATATTATATTTAATTTTTTTTTTAATTTATGTTATGTATGTAAATAATGGTTATATAATTTTTAAAATTTTATTTTAATTATTAGATTTAATAATTATAGGGGCGGATAGGGGCGGAACGAGTACCCGCAAGGGTGGGTTAGAGTTTAACATTTTACTACGGGTAGAAGAGGGGCGGATTCGATGCGGGTTTTTGTTTGGCGGGGCAGAGTCGAGTAAAGCAAAAACCCACCCCTACCCGCCCCATTGCCACCCCTAACTGAGTTTTAGTCTTTTAGACTTTTAGTAGATGGTCATTAGTTTTTTTTTTTTAACCAAAGATAGGATAGACTTTTAGTAGATGGTCATTAGTTTTTTTTTTTTTGTAACCAAAGATAGGATTGAGACTCAAACCCGCAACCTCTAGATGAATATAGAAAAATTATGCCATTTGAACTATAACTCGTTGGTATAGAAGGTCATTAGTTTCCCTAAGCTATTGTCCACTTTTTAACCCAATAGATTAAGGCTTCATGATTTTTTTTTTAATTTCTCACTAGAAAAAATGTCCCATGTTTAGAGGGTTGAATTTTCCATATTGTACAAGACATATCCATTTACCATTGGAATTTTCAGATGATTTCACTCTTCATTCAATTGCCCATAATATTTTAATTCACAACTTGGTGCTTTGAAAACTACCCTTTGTAAGGTCATAAATAATTTACCTTCTTTATCAGCTTGGATTTGCACATACAAAAAATCAATATTGAAAATATCAGGACATTGGAGAACTATAGCCATAAAAATATATCCTCACTACAGGTCCCACCCAAGTGACAATAAAAAAATTAACAAAAAAAAACATAAATAGTGAATTACAGCCACAACACCTTCACCAAAATAAACCAATGTACACAGTGATACAGAAATCCCCTAGAGCCTAACACATCTCATCAGCTTCACCACAAAAGGAAGCAAAATTAAAATACACAAAACAACATATTACAGAGCTTCCTGCATGCCACCAAATATATCAGTGCTCTTGACTCAGACCAATGTGGTCATTTTACATTACAAATCTCAGCACTAATTTTGCACAAAGAGGATAAAATATTAAAGGGGCAGGCATTTCAACCTACCACTCTCCTTTTTAAGCCTTCAACACTAGTGACATCCTTCATTAAGAAAAGAAAAAAAAAACAGCTTTTTTAATTTATGAAATACAAATTTACAATAATCCAATCTTCCATATCTTATATCTGTAATATACTTGGAGCTAGAGAGACCCTTTTCCTTATCACTTTCATCCATTAGAATCGGTGGATGGAGCATGGACTTGTCTGTCATCGGCATTTGACTCTGCAGCGAGCTCGATAGGGGTTCTTCCCTCATCATCCACAGCTTGAGGATCAGCTCCCCTGCATTGTTAAAAATTTTCAATAGAAGTCACAAAACCATTGCAAAAGAAGTAAATAGTATAAAGAATAATTCAATCAACGAAAAAAGCGCATTAGCATATTTCATGAACATTTAAATCACAACCATAGAAACAGTTGAAGCTGATACATGAAATACATCAGACTCACCTTGAAAGAAGTAATCTTGCAAATGTAGATTTGCCTTTGAGAATACAGCGATGTAATGGCGTTTGACCTCTCGAATCGGTTGCATTTACATTTGCACCATACTGTAGAAGGAGCTCCAGCATGCCAATATCTGCAGTTTCACAAGCAAGATGAAGTAGGGTAGACCCATCTAGGTTGTCAATGGCACGTCCTTCTTTAGAGCCTGCGTTCAAAGAGCTAGCAGAGGACCAGTCCAATGTGTTTCTCGATATAGAGCCGTGATCATGGTTTGTTTGCTCTTGTAATAGCATCACTTTAGCAAGGGTTAAAGAGCTGCTACACATTTGTTCATAAGCAGCATTGACATCAATGTCAGAATTAACAATGTATCGATAC